>NC_069505.1:278797155-279047155 GCF_027579735.1 Bombina bombina
TTGTGTGTGACTGTGTGTTTATGTATTACTGTATGTGTTTCTATCTATATTAATAAGTGATACATTGTACCCTTCTTATAGTGTATAATAATATAATGTATATATTTGTGTGTGACTGTGTATTTATGTATTAGTGTATGTGTTTCTATCTGTATTAATAAGTGATACATTGTACACTTTTTATAGTGTATAATAATATAATGTATATATTTGTGTGTGACTGTGTATTTATGTATTAGTGTATTTCTCTGTCTATATGTATTAATAAGTGATACATTGTACCCTTCTTATAGTGTATAATAATATAATGTATATATTTGTGTGTGACTGTGTATTTATGTATTAGTGTATTTCTCTGTCTATATGTATTAATAAGTTATACATTGTACCCTTCTTATAGTGTATAATAATATAATGTATATATTTGTGTGTGACTGTGTATTTATGTATTAGTGTATGTGTTTCTATCTATATTAATAAGTGATACATCGTACCCTTCTTATAGTGTATAATAATATAATGTATATATTTGTGTGTGACTGTGTATTTATGTATTAGTGTATGTGTCTCTATCTGTATTAATAAGTGATACATTGTACCCTTCTTATAGTGTATAATAATATAATGTATATATTTGTGTGTGACTGTGTGTTTATGTATTAGTGTATGTGTTTCTATCTATATTAATAAGTGATATACTGTACCTTTCTAATAGAGAATGTACATGTTGTGTTAGTGTGTGTGCACAATTATGTATTAGCATTAGTTATATATTTCTGAACAAGTCTAGATACGTATGTGTATTAATGTACATGTGCCTGAGATATCTCTAGGGTTTTCATTGCCAGACCTTCAGCCTCTGGTTACGCTGCTGTCGGACTTCTAATGAGTGAGCTGCAGCTACCTTACATCTGGTTCATGTGATCTGTGGGTCTCTCGTGTATAACAGGCATTACTGTAAAAAAAATGATTTCTGGAAAGTCTATGGACCTTTTTTTCTTCTCCTTTGGATCTCTACAGTAAAACTTGTCCCCTGACACCTTGAGACAAATATCAGCCTGGTAAATGGTTGGAAATTAATAAAAAAAAAAAAAAAAAATCAGTTAAATTGCAGCAATGACAATATATTTCAGGAAAGGGTTAACACTGCTCCTTGGCAGGGCATGAAAAGCTTCAGGCTGTAGCTGCACAATGCACAGCATTATGCACAGTGTTGCCCTCTAACCCCAAATGCACCTTGGATAAGGTCCACACTTGTTCGGAATTAACCAAATTACTGACAGCTCCATTCTTGTGAATTCTTTATGTATTACAATTAGAACCCACTGGTAACCATGGAAACTGTAAGATTCCACCGCAAGGGAGAAACAGAGCAGCTTGTTAGTCCTGGATCCAAGTTTAGGCACTTTATGGCTCTGCATCTCCTGCAATATCACAGGACTAATGTAATAAAACCAGCTCGACACCCACAGGCATTACTCTGTGTCAGGGGGCACTTCTGGACATTTAGTATTGGCCTCTCCTTCCCTGTTCTCTGGAGCACATAAGATTTATCTGTGATGATTGAAACCTAGATTTACTATTTACAGCAAAAGTAATTGGTATGCTTTTTTTTTGTTTTCCTGCAAAGCATTAATCTTTGTCCTCCTACTACTAAAAACAAGGAGCAGAATAAACCAACCATTACTGGTAACTCCAGGCAAGAGGAAAAAATAAAAGCTAAGTATAGGTAATACTTTTATGCTGCTCACTTGGCTGACTCTCCAGGGAGATCTGGGTATTGAAAATAGAGAGCAATCCCGCCCAGTTTGTCCAATATTCCAAATACGCTGAAAGGTAGGACCCCAGAATCATTTGCTGTGAGTGTCCGATCACCGGTTGACCTATATCTTATTTATAGAAAAGATGGCTGTACTGGGCTACAGAAATATCCACTGTGACTGCCCTACTACCTGTCCTGTGTTCCAATACAACTAAAGGCCGGGCTAGGTCATAGAATCTCTGGCTGATAAACTGGACCTGTATCTCAATATTTACTGTACAGTTGCACTGAGCCACAGAATCTATAGCACTTCTCTATTGTGAAACAGGAACAGTAAAGGGACAGTTCACTGTGAAATTGTTTTTTTTTCCTGAATGTATTCCCCATGACTACCAGCTGCAGCGTATAAAATGTATGAGAAATTGCTCATTTATGCTTCTTTTTGCAAAATAAATAGCTAGATTTGCTCTTTGAGACCACAGCCCATCAAAATAGGCTATGCTGGCAGACAGATCAGATCTTGTTATATTATCACTCAAATGCTTCCCTTTCTTATCGCTGTCTCTGTACAATACTTAGAAAGAACAATTGAAAATTAACTTTTTAGAGCTTTATCTTTCCCACCTCCCACTGGGAGTGTATTTTTTTCTGCTGGCTGTCTTTACATAGTTTCTCAATAGCCTATACCTAGGTATAGACACTTTCAGTATTGGTAGGGTTCAGGCTCGCCGGAAACATAAGATAAGAAGCAGCGGACAGCAATCATCTAGATCGGATACAATCAGGATGATTGACATCCTCTGCTAGCGGCAGATTGGCTGCAAATCTGTAGGGGGCGGTATTGCACAAGCATTTCTCTAGAAATGCTTTTGCAGTGATAAATGCTGACAGTGTATGCTGTCAGTTTTTATCGATGTGCGGCGGAGATAATCCGCTACAGCGGATCAAGTCTGCCCGCACAATGTAAAATCGACCCCTAAGGATCTATTTGTAAACAATTAATTACACTCCAGCAGGTAAAATGGATCATTGGGAACAAATTAAAGAAGAGAAAGTTTTGGATATACTGTCTCTTTAACCAATTTCACTGCACAGGGGAAAATATGTCAACTGGCTCCCATTTTGGGTCTATTTATTAAAATTACTTTACTGAGATCATCTCCTGCTGTATGAAATAGAGCAGTAAAAAAATCACTGCCCCACATCTCCAAATCATGTCCAGCTTCTCTGTTCATTCTCAAAGCATGGGGTGAGCTGGCATTTGCCAAGTTACAGGAAAGAATTTCAAGCAAAGACGTCGATGAGCAATGTGTCAAGGCCTTGTCTTTCTGTTTTATCTGATGAACATTTTGCATGTCACAGCAAGCAGTAATGTTTAATGAAGGCAATTAAATCTCTGTGGAAGAGAGGCACAATTGTGGTTTCTATTTTTTTTGCAGCAGCTTAGAGCTGTTTAACAATCTCAGTTGTAACTATGCAGACAGTCAGGTGAATAAACGTCTTCTTACAGATGGAAAAAAACAAATGATACCTCATTGGCTATATTTTGATGCTGGATTCTCTTGGGATTTGAACTAAAATTATCCTTCCTTCATGGAGATTTCAGTTTAAACTAAATTCATACTGAACTGATTCTACAACTAAAACGTCTATAAAACAGTCCACTGTAAGATATGCACAAAAGGAAACCTGAAACAGTTAAAGAGACATTAAAGACTAAATACATTTCATGCACCTCCCTCTAATTATTGGTGCCACCATTTATGATGAACCGAAGTTACACTGCAGGTATCTGAAGCAGAGATTCTGCACATGTGCAAACACGTAAATACTGTAATGCAGTCCGTATGAATTCCACATGCTTGGGTATAAGTGAAGTTAAAGGGATACTAAACCCAAATTTTGCTTTTTAGGATTCAGATAAACTCAAGCTAAACTCATTTAGACAGATCTTTGGCAGGTTCTCTGGATAAATGTTAATCTGTCATGAGATATATAAAACTTGGAGAACTGATCCCCCAACCTTCAACATAAACAAGAAATAAAAAGCAGAATATCACATTAGAGTTTGATAAAGTTTGTCATCATATTGATCACTAAATATTGTCTGTCCCTTTAACCACAGCTCAGAGGACCTTAAAACAGACAGGGCATTTAAGTCTCTATTTTTTTGAAGCAGATTTACAACACTGCCCATTTCAATACTGTAAAATTGGCTGCCATATATAGACCCCCATTAAGTACTGTAGCACCCCCAAACCTCAAAGGTGTAATATGCCCATAATTTTCCACGTATTATCTTATTCCATCTTTAATGCTCTATGCGGATGTAAAGTAGGGAGAAATGTGATTTAAAAAATGTAAAAGTTACTACGTCAGCTGGAAAAAGTTACTAGATCTGATACTATGGTAAGGACACACAATCTTGAATACCATTGTATTATTTTCATTTTTACTAATATACTAAGATGATATTCTCAGCAGCAAATGTTATATCCTTTAGTAAGACACGTACACAAAAATCACACTGCAATGTATGTAGAAGAATAAAGTGCTGTGTGTCAGTTTCTTTATAAAACTATTCAATTCCGATAACCTCAGTGCTTTGCATCTATTATGGATTCACAAATGCAGAGGTATATTTTTACCTAGGCAAACTAGGTCAGTGTCTAGGGCAGCAGGATTTGAAAGGGGTGGCAGTAAATCTTTATGGGTAAGTTTATGGCATGATGCCTTTACACACCTATGTTCTATAAAAGGGACATTAACATAACTCTTCCTTTTGTGTAAACATTGTACTTTGCCGCACAATCTTTAGGGAGTCCAAAAAGCATAATTTGTAACCTAGGTTTTCAAACTGCTGCAAATTGCCTATATTAGCTATTTGATTGGCAGGTTACAGAATTTGCTTTTCAGACTCTCTAGGGAGTGTCAGTCTCAAAGCATTGTGGAATGATAACAGTAACCAGAGCGAAAATGTCCAGAAACAGGGTATGAGATTAAACCAGAGGAAAGTAAAACAATACACTAAGTAATGAGCCAAAGCCAGCACATTACCTCCGGAACAATCTTCTATGCAGAGTTACCTCCAGGAATACCGAGGGAGAATGTGCATAATCTGGAACACTTATTAATATTGAGAGAAATAAAATTAATCGGCCTTTAAATCCCAAAACAAATTTCTTCGTTACTAATTCTCTATTAGGATGAGATGTGCAGATTAGAAATTACTCACTGTAATGTTCAACAAATAAAAACAATCATTTGCATATTAATTAGGATTTTGCTATATGATGCATCGTATATTGCATTCTTTCTGTAAACCTCTAGGGTCGCTTTAATCTGACGGGAACTAAACTCCTGCTGTGCCTTATTGCAGCTAAGAGCCCAAATGACAGTGTGACACTTTATAAATCACATGGCTAATTATAGATTGTGTGCTCGTCCTAACACGCGTGGCAACGCAAGAGGGAATTCAGAGAGATTCCCTGCTGACTGCTACTGAACTAAGCTGTAATTCTTTTTGTGTTCAGGACAAGTTTAGCACCTAATACATTGATTACTACCTCTGCTAATACTAAATACATTGATTATTACTTATGTTAAAGGAAAACAAACCCTTGTAATTACAATATTTTTCAGCAGTCAACTCTTCTTCATCCACCTCTTGCCTTATCTGGATGAATCAATCCAAACTTGTTTCTGAAGAAGACACAGCTAACCACAGTCAGTATGTTAGCAAAACATGCTTTGTTTTGTAGTTTATTATCTAGTCATTTCCGCTGAAGACAATCAAGGACAGATAGATATGTAACAGGGTTAGGCTTGTTAATCCTTCCATGTGCACTTTGAGTCCTTAGAACTAGAAAGTCCACACTTTTTTTAAACTTAAATTAGAGGAAAAGGTAGAAAACTAAATAATGAAAGGATGTTGCAAAGCTGTTGTACTATGTATAGCCCTTTTGTGCCCGGGTTAATATGTGTACATCGTTCCGATGTAAACTAATTGAAATCTCGGGATCGTGCACATGATCACGAGATTTCAATGACGGGATTGTGTCAGGGGGCGTCCCTATGATGCTAGGCCAGCCTTTCAGATTGGGATCCCATCAGGGAAGTGCCAGTGGCTTCAGGAAAGCAAAGAAGTTAGGACAATTTAAAAAAAAGTTTCCAATTTACTTCTATTATCAAATTTGCTTTGTTTAAATTAAATTCTTTGTTGAAGACTAGGTAGGTGTCTGGAGCACTACGCGGCAGGAAATAGTGCTGCCATCTAGTGCTCTTGCATATGGATAACATTCTTGCAAAACTGCTGCCATATAGTGCTCCAAATATGGTCAGGCTCCTGAGCTTCCATCCCTGCTTTTCACCACAGGATAACAAGAGAACAAAGAAAAATTGAAAATAGCAGTAAATTAGACTCGTTTAAAATTGTATTTTCTGAATCATCAAAGAAAAAATGTGGGTTTCATATCCTTTTTACAACAGATGGCACACCCTGTAAGTCTCATGTCCTTTTTACTCCAAGGGGTTAAATAGGGTGACTCTTGCCAATATCAGTGATACTGCTTTATTTCTAAATGCCTCCTGAAGTAAGGCATGTAGTAATAGCACACGTGATGAGAGTGGGAGGAATGTCACAGGATGGGGGCGTGGCTTATAGCCGTTATTATTCTGTGTTGCAGTTACTAAGTTAGATGTGTTGTACAAGCTGTATACTGTACTTCTGTGCTGTGTCCTGCATCTCATGACATGGTGTCAGAAGTTCTTGCCTGCGCTTCTGTTTCCTGATTAATGACGATGTCGAAGTTTACCCCACCTGAGCCTTTTGATTTCTCTCAGCCTGCAGCTTGGCCCACATGGTGTCAGCGGTTTCAATGCTTCAGGATTGCTTCCAAGCTGGACAAGGAGAGTGGTGAAGTACAAGTTAAAGGGACACTGTACCCAAAAAAATTCTTTCGTGATTCAGATTGAGCATGAAATTTTAAGCAACTTTCTAATTTACTCCTATTATCAAATTTTCTTCATTCTCTTGGTATCTTTATTTGAAATGCAAGAATGTAAGTTTAGATGCCGGCCCATTTTTGGTGAACAACCTGGGTTGTCCTTGTTGATTGGTGGATAAATTCATCCACCAATAAAAAACTGCTTGTATACCTTGTTATTTGTTCTGTTACTGAAACCAAAAAAAAAGCTTAGATGCCTTCTTTTTCAAATAATGATAGCAAGAGAATGAAGAAAAATTGATAATAGGAGTAAATTAGAAAGTTGCTTAAAATTGCATGCTCTTTCTGAATTACAAAAGAAAATTTTTGGGTACAGTGTCCCTTTAATTCTCTTTTATACTCTATGGGGAAAGATGTGGAGCGAGTGTTCAATGCCTTTACATTCCAAGAAGGGGAAGAATTTGACTTTGAAATAGTTATGAACAAACGTTTGTACCCAAACGTAATGTGATTCATGAGAGGGCCTATTTCCATAAATGCGCACAGCGTGTGGGAGAGTCAGTGGAGTCATTTGTGCGCAACCTGTATGAACTAGCTGAATTCTGTGAGTTTGGTGATGCTAAAGAAGAAAAAAAATCAGAGACAGAATAGTCATAGGAATTGCAGATGCTGAGGTCTCACTGAAGCTACAGTTTGAGGCTGAATTAATGTTAGATGGGGCTATTAGGATGGCCCGCCAGAGTGAACTGGTGAAAAAGCAAAGTGCTAATCTGAGGTCTGAGAGTATTGTGGATAAAGTGCAGCAGTTCAGGAGAGCTGCAGGTGAAAAGGCACAGTGTGAGCGGCAGACTAAGGGCAACAGATAGGCCCAGAAACGGATGGGGGCAGCAGGCTCGCTGCACAGTGTGTAACCATACCCATGATCAGAATGTCGTATGCCCCGCTAAAGATAAAAGATGCAGAAAGTGTAACCGAATGGGCCATTTTGAAGTGGCATGTAAAACTGAATACATTAAGGAGATGCAGGTGGATAGTGACCTGGAGGGTCAAGAATTGTCCTTTGTAGGGTCTGTTGTTGAATGGTCTGGTTAAGAGGAAGATTGGCGGGTTACCCTTACTGTAATGGGAGCCAAGGTTGCCTTCAAGATTGACATGGGAGCAGACATCACTGTTATGTCCCTTGCAGCATTCATAAAACTGCCTCGACAACCTCAGCTGGTGAAAGTTACAACGAAAGTTCATAGTCCTGGTGGCCGCATCGATTGTGCGGGGAAATTTCTTGCCAGCTGTGAGTACAAGCAGAGGAAATTCACCATGTGGATACATGTAATTAGAGGTCAGTGTGTTAACAAACTATTAAGCAGGAAAGCAGCCTGTGGTTTGGGCCTTGTCGCCAGAGTGAATGACATGTTTGGCAAATTGGTCCTACTGAATTGCAACCCAGCCCAAATATCACGTAAAAGTGATGCAGTAGCATACAGCATTACCACTCTTCATAGAATTCAATTCCTGCTTATGCCTCAAGTGGAGAAGGAACTTCTGCAAATGAAGGATATTGGAGTTATTTAAGAGGTTGTTGAAGCAACTGACTGGTGTGCCCCCATTGTGCCTGTTGCAAAGAAAAACGGGAAGGTACATATCTGTGTAGACTTGAAAAGGCTGAATGAGGAGGTGAAGAGAGAGAGATATGTGCTGCCAACGCTTGAAGACATAGCTTTGAAACTGGCTGGGGCAAAGTTCTTCTCTACACTGGATGCTTCCAGTGGCTTCTGGCAGATACCTCTAGATCCACAGTGCTGCAAACTGACTACCTTCATTACACCTGTAGGTCAGTTTTGCTTCTGCAGACTCCCCTTCGGGATATCCTCTGCTCCTGAAATCTTTCAAAGAGAGATGAGTTTCCTCCTAAGGGACCACAAGGGCACTGCAGTCATCATGGATGACATTCTAGTGTATCGGTCTACATTGGAAGAACATGATCAGCGATTGAGCTGTGTCCTGCAGACCATTAGAGAGTCCAGGCTGAAATTAAATAAAGAGTAATGCCATTTAAAAAATGTGAGTTATGTTACTTTGGGCATATCATCAATGGAGATGGCATCAAGTCGGACCCTAATAAAATCCTTGCTATTGAACAGATGAAGAGTCCTTCTGATGTACACGAGCTGAGACAAATATTGGGTCTTGTGAATTATGTGGGCAGGTTCCTTCCATATTTATCCACAGTACTGCACCCTATCACAGAGTTGTTGAAGAAAGATGTTGCCTAAGTCTGGGGTCCTTAACAGGAAGAAGCTTTTGTACAGGTCAAGTCCTTGCTGGGGTCTGTCCTAGTGTTAGGGTTCTATGACCCTTCTTAAAAGACTGTGGTTAGTGCTAGGGCTAGGGGCCGCCCTCCTGCAGCTGAATGAGAACAAACTACAGCCCATCGCCTACTGTTACCGTACACTGATGGCTGCTGAGTCAAAATATGCCCAAATTGAGAAAGAGTGTCTGGCTGCAGTTTGTGAGCGCTTTCAGCGTTACCTAGTGGGTTTAGAGAAATTTAGTCTAGAGACTGACCAAAAACCACTAGTACCTCTAATCAACTCCTATGATATTGACAAAACACCCCTAAGATGCCAGAGACTTCTGAGGAGGCTGCTCAGGTTCAACGTTCAGGCAGTGCATGTGCCGGGGAAACAACTGGTAGTGGCAGATACACATTCCAGGCTCCTGCTGGCTGCTGCTGAAGAATCTTTAACTGAATCAGATGTGAAAGTGTATGTCGATTCATTTCTGGCACCTAAATCCATTTAGTCAGGAAAGATAGAGCAAATAAGAAAGGAGACACGTTTAGATACAGACCTTCAAGAAGTTATTAAGTACATAAAAGATGGTTGGCCCAAGAGCCGAGCAGCCTGGATGTCTTTAAGTTCTTACCAATCAGAGAGGTTGCAGCTCACAGAGCTGGATGGGTTGGTGCTGTTCCAAGACCGCACTGTCATTCTTGTTAGCATGTGGCAGGAGATGTTAATCAGGATTCATGATGGCCACTTGGGCATTAAAAAGTGCAGAGAAAAGGCAGCTATGGCGGTATGGTGGCCTGGGATAATTTCCGACATTGCAAGCCACGTGTCAAAATGTGCCTTTTTCCGGGAACGCTGGCCTACTCAGAGAAGGAGGCCCTTGATTTCTACCCCGCTGCCTCAAGGTCCATGGCAGAAAATAGCTGCAGGTTTGTGTGAACTGCATGGAAAAAAGTACCTAGTCATGATTGACTACTATTCCAGGTATATGTAGATTGCACCCTTGAATGAGATCACCAGTTAAGCCGTTATCACTCTTCTCAAGAACTTGTTCGCCCGGTGGGGTATACCAATGAGTTAGTAAGTGATAACGGAATGCAGTTTGCTTCCATGGAGTTCAGTTCTTTTAGCAGAGAATATGATTTTGTCCATTCTACTTCAAGTCCACATTACCTGCAGGCCAATGGAGTGGCTGAAAGGGCAGTTCAAACAACAAAGTTCATTTTGAAGCAATATGAGCTGTACCTAGCTCCCTTGGCCTATAGGGTTACTCCCATCCAAGCCACATGCTTGAGCCTGGCACAGTTGATGCTAGGACAACAGATTTGCACTGCACTACCCTCTGTGGGTGTTTTCCAGCCAGCCCGCTCTGTTCCTCGGGACGAGGTCCTTAGGAGGGATGAAGAGGCAAAAAGGGGCTACCAATTCTTCTACTACAGAAAACGCTCTGTGAGGCCCTTGCAGGATGTAAATGTGGGCCAAAATATCAGAGCTAAACTGGATGATGAGAAGAAATGGAAGACGCCTGCTACGGTAATTGGACGCTCCCCAGAACTAAGGTCTTATGTAGTCCTTACTGAAGGAGGGACAGTCACACATCAAAATAGAAGACATCTTCAGCCAGGACCTGAGAGTTTGGGACTGGATGTCTCAGAGTCACAGCCAGTGGGTTCCCCTGTTTTAAAAGGGGTACCTTCCCCTCAGCAAGACCACAGCAGGGATAGTTCCTTACTTCCAGAAGACCCTCAATCACCTTCTTCTGTATCAGAGGACAGTTCATGTAAAATGGCGTCAAGTGGAATAGTTGTGAAACTTCCAGCCTGCTCCCGGGATTAGCACTGTAGCTAGAGCAGTGGCCAAAAGAATGGGCAGAATAATCCCATGGTCACTGTGGACTAGGGTTTACCCGAATGTCCAAGTCAGGATTGTATTTCTTGTTGTTCATATACTGTATATTCTCTTTAACTTGTTATTTGTTGTACACTAATCAAAACTATTTTTGTATGCTTCTTGTATACCTTGTTATTTGTTATAATCTAAAAAAAAATGTGTATGCTTTGTCCTTTGAAAAAGGGGAAGATGTAATGAGAGTGGGAGGTGACATCACCGGATGGGGGCATGGCTTATAGCCGTAATTAGTCTATGTCACAGTTACTAAGATGTGTTGTACAAGCTGTATACCTTCTATGCTGTGCCCTGCATCTCATGACAGCACATATATTGCTGCTGTCAGCAAGACCCGTGCTATTAAAAGGCAGTCAAGTCCAAAAAAAACTTTCATGATTTAAATAGGGAATGTAATTTTAAACAACGTTCCAATTTACTTCTATCACCAATTTTGCTTTGTTCTCTTGGTATTCTTAGAAGAAAGCTAATTCTAGGAGGTTTATATGCTAATTTCTTGAAGACTGCCTCTAATCTGAATGCATTTTGACCACTAGAAGGCATTAGTTCATGTGTTTCATATAGATAACATCGAGCTCATGCACTTGAAGTTACCCTGGATTGAGCACTGATTGGCTAAAATGCAAGTCTGTCAAAAGAACTGAAATAAGGGGGCAGTTTGCATAGGCTTAGATACAAGGTAATTACAGCAGTAAAGAGTGTATTTATATAAAAGTGTTGGTTATGCAAAACTGGGGAATGGGTATTAAAGGAACTATCTTTCTATTTAAACAACAAAAATTCTGGTGTTGACTGTCCCTTTAAGAACACGTGATGTACAGGGTAGGTTATTGGGTTAAACATTTTATATTACAACCTCAAAGCTTTTACTATCCATTTAATACTAAATTGTGTCTGCTCTGGATTAGTTGGCAGTTGACTATGAGACAAATTCAAAATAAAGAGTAAAGGTAAATTTGCTTGATATCGGAATTAATTGCTGGCACCCTCTATCCCAAATCACAAGAAGTCGTATAAATAACAAGTTACACACATCACACTTCACCAGACATGTACGTAGATTGTTACAGGGAACATTATGGGCTTGTATTTTTCACATCACTATTAGTTGTTGTATTATATGAAACTGCTACTCAAAAATAAAGTAAACTTGTGTTAGCCAAACAAATCCATGTCTAATCACCTTACAAAAGTTCTTGATTTACTTGCTGGTGAATTATATTGTGAGCAAAGCAGCAAAAAGAACCAAGACAACAAAACACACAGAAAAATGTGTAACTATGTAAGTTTTATGGCTCTTAATCCTTTGTGCACCCTGCAACAACAATTACATATGACTAGTGCATATCAGGAAGGGATCCCCATATGTTTTTTTATAACATTTTTATAATAATCTTAATAAATGACAAATTAGAAAGTTTTATGTGGTTGTAACGCTGAGTGTAAAGTGCAATACGCCTCTATTTGCACAAATTATGGGTCACGGTTCCTAATACATTTTATTAATAAGAATGAAAATAAATGCAGGACCTGAAATGTATAGACGCAAATTGTATGCAAATATGTTTGCACTCGTAGGCTAGGTCTGCCTCGTATGCTAACTCACAGTCACTGTGTTACAGACAGATAAAGATCTTCATGAAGCAGATAACGGCTACAGAAGTCGCCAGTATTGGGTTGGCATCTATTAACGTCACAAGCCTCACATTCAGCAATATTTATCCATGAGAGATTTCTTGGCTACATTTCTTAATGTGTAAAGCCAGATGTGCTGTGACATAATGAGAATGTTTAAGTGAACGGGTAATACCAGGAGCTGTGGGTGTCTGTAGTCTGTGCTGCCATATCCTCATTGGGCTTACAGCCAGGGTGGTTCCAGGCCATAACATTTACTGGTGCAAAACTTTGACTATGAAGTTGAATTTCATGGGTGCATTGGGTATAGACGATTTTTAAATCTATCTATCTATCTATCTATCTATCTATCTATCTATCTATCTATCTATCTTCTCTCTCTCTCTCTCTCTCTCTCTCTCTCTCTCTCTCTCTCTCTCTCTCTCTCTCTCTCTATCTATCTCTCTCTCTCACACACACACTATATTTCTAATCTATCTATCTATCTATTTATATATATATATCTATCTATATCTATCTATCTCTATCTTTCCATCTATCTATCTATCTATCTATCTATCTCTATCTATCTATCTATCTCTATCTATCTATCTATCTATCTATCTATCTATCTCTCTCTCTCTATCATCTATCTATCCATCTATCTATCTATCTCTATCTATCTATCTATCTATCTATCTATCTATCTATCTATCTATCCATCTATCTATCTATCTATCTATCTATCTATCTATATCTATCTATCTATCTATCTATCTATTCTATCTCTCTTATCTCTCTCTCTCTTTCTCTTACTATCTATCTATATCTATTTTATCTATCTATCCAATCTATCTATATAATCTATCTAATCTATCTTATCTATCTATCTTATCTATACTTATCATTTTATATAAATAATGTTTTTGTATTCCCCCTCATTCCTTGCTCCTTAGAGTGCTGTCAGAGAGAACTATTTTGTTCCAGTCCAACTAAGTATGTGCCTAGGGTAGCAAAAAAAGGGGGCATTACATTCTAAGAGGTAGTTATATGACATTATGCCTTCCCACTCCAAAAATGTCTTATTTATTAATTTTATTACAAAACCAGTTATCTGGCGAGTTCCATACGTTTCTGTTCTCTAGTTATGAAAAAGAAATGAGACAACTGGTAGGGACGTAGGGACTCAGGGGCAGCAGATTTCTCAGTACCTAAGGCAACACAAAACGAAATACACCACTGAGCATTATAAAGGTAAAAATGGTACTATACTGCAATCTAATGGGACAGTAGACTCGAAATTTAACTATTATAATTCAGATAGACCACCATATTTAAACAACTTAATTTACTTGTATTATCAAATTCCACCCTATTCTCTTAGTATACTTTGTTAAAGGGTACACCTAAGTAGGCTCATAGGAGCTCAGGAGCGTGCACGTGTCTTTAGAAAATCTATGGTTGCAGTCAGCAGCTGACCTTAACAAGGGCCCTGGTGCAAATAGTTTTTTGGGGCCCCCCAAATGTAACTCAGAAGTAAGAAATAGTAATAATATACATCCTGCTCTGTAAAATGATTTTGAGGATTGACAGACAGACAGACCGTCAGACTGGCAGACATATATACCTGCAACCCGCACTAATAAAAAGCTTCCCTTCATTAGTATTGTACACCTACTGTACATACCTATATTGAACAGAACAGCTATTATGCCCCCCCCCCCAGCATTTGGGCCCTGGTGTTACTGCACCTGCTGCACCAATGGTAGTTCCGCCTCTGGTAGCAGTGCTTGCAACAGTGTATAATATTGCTACAACTGCTGCCTAGAGAACTAAAGACACGTGCACGCTCCTGAGCTCCTATGAGCCTACTTAGGTTTACTTGTCAACAAAGAATATCAAGAGAACAGAGCAAATTTGGTAATATAAGTAAATTGGAAAGTTGTTTAAAATGTATGCTGCATCTGAATCATGAAAGTTTAATTCTACAGTTCCAATAAGTGCAACTGAAATGTTTCAGGTTTGGGGGGTGCTACAGTAGTGATAACGGGCTCCTGCATCCCACAGAACTACAACTGCTCACATCAATCCTTTACAGAAGCTTAGAGTCCTTCCTATAAAACAGAATTCTGTCTCATCCTGGCTTTAACCGTGTCAGTGCTGTTTTGTTTTTTTGGTATTAGCAGTAAATGGAGGTCCACAGGATAAATGATGCAGCTTAACATGACCTCTTCTTCCCAGGATCTGTTGACTTTGCATTTTGAATAGTCAAACTCACCTTGGTTTGTATCAAGTTTAAGCACTGGGGCATTAAGAGAGTTTCATGTATCATTTTGGAAATGACTGAAGCAATCACAGACATAGAAGTGAGATATGAGCAGGCCCCAAGGGGAGGGGGGTGTAGGGGTGCTGAGCAGTCAGACAGAGAGGGAGGTACTGTATCATTTTGGAAATGACTGAAGCAATCACAGACATAGAAGTGAGATATGAGCAGGCCCCAAGGGGAGGGGGGTGTAGGGGTGCTGAGCAGTCAGACAGAGAGGGAGGTACTGTAAAAGGGAGGGGGCACAGAAAGCTAAGTAGCACAGCAGAAAGAGGGCAGGATGAGTTGAGCCGTGTGGGTAAAAGGACACAGTAAATGACTGGTGGCACAGAGGGGCTATAAGTGTGACATGAGCTAGACAATGGTGCTGGCCGGGTAATGTGATGAAAAATAGGGAATAGATAACTGGGCAGTGTAGCAGAAAAGGGTACATAGGGACTGTGCATTAACAAAGTGGGGACACAAATGTAGATGAGCGAAACAAAGAGGGAAACAGGAATGAAATTGTGTGTTAGAAAAGGTGCACAGAAGGGCTGAGCATTGGGACAGAGGAGGGGAGAATAAGAGACTGGGCACTGTGACAATAACGATGCACAGGCAGGGCTGGCAGCGTGGCACAGCACAAAGAGATGAAATATGTATTGCGAGTGCATAGATTGGCTTGGCAATGTAGTGGATTAGTAGTATGACAGAGTAGGTGCACAGGGGCATAGTAATTATGCAGTAATGCCGGCAGTGTCAGCAGTCATAATGTGCCGGGTGGTGTGAAGGAGAGCAGATATAGAGGATCCATTACAGACTGTTAGCTAGAAGTGTGCAGACCTTACACTGACACTCCCAGCTGAATGCAATTAGAATGCGGGCTAATTGTTTAGGTCCCTGCAAATTGTTTTCTATAAAAAGTAACATGGTTTTATAAAATGAGAGTCTGAACATGGCAAGAACAATCACCCCTAAAAACTCTGTGTATAGAGAACACAAACAATAATATGATGTGGCACATGCACTATGACCCTATGATATAGAGTCTTCTAAAGATATGTTTGTTGAGAGTACACGGATCATTAGACTGTCTGACCATGTTTACAAGTCATCACGCAGTTCTGAACATCTAAGACAATGTATGGCCAGGTGGTAGTCAAGAGACTATTTTGTATTCACTTCTTGTTTTGTAGAAATGTATTCTAGAAGTTTTTAGACATTTCCTGAGACAACTGCACTAGCTGCCCTGAAATAGTAAAAGGCTTAAACCAACAGGTTGGGAGCCATGAGAAAACTTTAAACCCCCAAGGATCGCCCTTGTCCAACCTACTCACTGATATTGTGAGACCCATTTTACATAGTATATAATATTGTAGATATTAGTAAATTGTATTCCTAAATATGCATCTATATACAAAGTAGATAATATGTGATCTAAAGTTATTAAAACTTGAATATTTTATCTATGATAGATACAGAGAGGCCTATCTATCAAGCCGTCAACTATGCTGCATTCAACGGCACCAATACGCTCGCCTAACATCGCCTAACATCGCGGCCACGGACCTGAATACGCTGTACTTATTTATAAAAAAAGTTTTCAAAAAGCCACGCACCAAGTACGGGGCGATGAGCAGCGGACTGTTGTTAACTAACAGTCATCGATCTCGCTGCTATTCGGCTTTTTCCCCAACTTTATTTATATCCTGCCACTAAACACCGCCACTTTACTAAAATGTTTAACCCCTATCCCGCCGCTCCGGGACCCCGCCGCAACTAAATAAAGTTATTAACCCCCATCCTGCTGCTCCCGGAGCCCACCGCAACTCTAATAAAGTTATTAACCCCTATCCCTCTGCTCCCGGACCCCGCCACAACTAAAGTTATAAACCCCTATCCCTCCGCTCCCAGAGCCCACAGCAACTCTAATAAAGTTATTAACTCCTATCCCCCCGCTCCCGGAGCCCACCGCAGCTAAATAAATGTATTAACCCCTAAACCCCCTGGCCTCCCACATCACTACCACTTACTAAACCTATTAACCCCTAAATTGCCAGCCCCCCACATCGCCATAAACTAAATTAAGCTATTAACCCCTAAACCTAACAACCCGCTAACTTTACATTAACATTTCCTCATCCCTATCTTATAATAAATTTAAACTTACCTGTAGAATTAAAATAAACTATATTAAACTATTAATTAACCTACCCTAACTAGTATACTAAAATTACATTAAACTATATTAAACTATTAATTAACCTACCCTAACTAGTATACTAAAATTACATTAAACTATATTAAACTATTAATTAACCTACCCTAACTAGTATACTAAAATTACATTAAACTATATTAAACTATTAATATCTTACAGCACACATCCACCTGAAAAAACTGTATCACGCTATGAGGCGCCCTCTTTCCATCTTTGTCTTTTAAACTATTAATTAACCTACACTAACTATTAAACTAAAATTACATTAAACTAACAATTAAATTAACTATATTACATATTTAAAAAACCCAACCCTACTCAAGTTATTTAAATCTACTATAAAGAATTACTAAGTTACAAAAAATAACAACTAAGTTACACAAAATAAAAAACACTAAATTACACAAAATAAAAAAGAAATGATCAAATATTTAAACTAATTACACCTAATCTAATAGCCCTATCAAAATAAAAAGCCCCCCCCAAAATAAAAAAAACCCTAGCCTACAATAAACTACCAAGGGCCCTTAAAAGGGCCTTTTGCAAGGACATTGCCCCAAAGAAATCAGCACTTTTACCTGTAAAATAAAATACAAACACCCCCCCAACAGTAAAACCCACCACCCACACAACCAAACCCCCCAAATAAAAACCTATCTAAAAAAACTAAGGGCATTTGTATGGGCATTGCCCTTAAAAGGGCATTTAGCTCTTTTTCAGCCCAAAGTCCCTAACCTAAAATTAAAACCCACCCAATAAACCCTTAAAAAAAAACCTAACACTAACCCCTGAAGATCCACAGTTTTCGAAGCCTGGACATCCATCCTCATCCAAGCGGGAGAAGTCCTCATCCAAGCGGGCTGAAGTCTTTATCCAAGCAGGCAGAAGTCTTCATCCAGAAGGCATCTTCTATCTTCATCCATCCAGCGCGGAGCGGCTCCATCTTCAAGACATCCGGCGCTTAGCATCCTCTTCTTCCGACTTCTGTTGCAGAATTAAGTTTCCCTTTAAATGACGTCATCCAAGATGGCGTCCCTTACATTCCGATTGGCTGATAGAATTCTATCAGCCAATAGGAATTAAGGTGGAAAAAATCCTATTGGCTGTTGCAATCAGCCAATAGTATTGAGCTTGCATTCTATTGGCTATTCTAATTAGCCAATATGTAGAATGCAAGCTCAATCCTATTTTATTTTACAGGTAAAAGAGCTGATTTCTTTGGGGCAATGCCCCGCAAAAGGCCCTTTTAAGGGCCATTTGTAGTTTATTGTAGGCTAGGGTTTTATTTTGTGTAACTTAGTGTTTTTTTATTTTGTGTAACTTAGTTGTTATTTATTTGTAACTTAGTAATTCTTTATTGTAGATTTAAATAATTTGAGTAGGGTTAGGTTTTTAGAAATTTAATATAGTTAATTTATTTTTTAGTTTAATGTAATTTTAGTATAATAGTTATGGTAGATTAATTATTAGTTTAATATAGTTTAATGTAATTGTAATAAATTAGTTAGAGTAGGTTAATTAATAGTTTAATATAGTTTATTTTAATTCTACAGGTAAGTTTAAATTTATTATAAGATAGGGATGAGGAAATTTTAATGTAAAGTTAGCGGGTTGTTAGGTTTAGGGGTTAATAGCTTAATTTAATTTATGGCGATGTGGGGGGCTGGCAGTTTAGGGGTTAATCGGTTTAGTTAGTGGTAGTGATGTGAGAGGTCAGGGGTTTAGGGGTTAATATTTTTATTACAGTTGCGGTGGGCTCCGGGAGCGGAGGGATAGGGGTTAATAACTTTATTTAGTGGTGGCGGGGTCCGGGAGAGGCGGAATAGGGGTTAATATATTTATTATGTTGCGGTGGGCTCCGGGAACGGCAGAATAGGGGTTAATAACATTATGTAGGTGGCGGTGGTGTCGGGGCAGCAGATTAGGGGTGTTTAGACTCGGGGCTTATGTTAGGGTGTTAGGTGTAAACGTAATTTGTTTTCTAGCATAGAAATCAATGGGATATGTGGCAGCATCGAACATAAGCTTTCGCTGCTTTCAGACTCCCATTGATTCCTATGGCATCCACAGCCTCCAGGATGGCGTATTGAAAACCAGGTAAGCTGGGCCATAATAGTGGCGAGCGTACCGGTTAGAAATTTGATCACTTGCAAAAGTTGTCAGATAGTGCCGAATTTGTATTCGCAACATCTGTAATGACGTAAGCATCGATCTGTGTCGGATTAAGACTGGTGGATCATATGTTACGTCATAGATTACAACTTTTTCCGGTCTGTAGGCTTTGATAAATGGGTCGAATCAAGCTTGCCACAATTACGCTGTGAAATTCCAGGGTATTTGCGGTTGACTGCTTGATAAATATCCCTCCATGACTTCAAGTTTCGATTGCAGACTTATAGTCATTGTGCCCTCAATCTAGCTGTGGAAACCTCTTTTTACTAGTTGGGTAGTGCTCTGCTCACACTCCATGTGCTTAAAGGGACAGTCTAGTTAAAATTAAACTTTCTTGATTCAGATGCAATTTTAAACACATTTCCAATTCATTTTCATTACCTAAATGTGCACAATCTTTTTACATGCACACTTTCTGAGACACCAGCTCCTACTGAGCATGTGCAAGAATCACAGAATATAAATATATGCATTTTGTGATTGGCTGATGTCTGTCACATGATGTATTAGATAGAAAGTAAAATGTAACTAACTTTGATATTTGTCAGAAAAAAATCTACTACTCATTTGAAATTCAAACTAAGGGCTTTTGCATTGTCTCTTATTTATTTATTGATTATGATATTCTGTCTAGTAGTCCTTTTATCATGCAACCTTTTCTGTTGTTTGGCCTAACAGTATAGCTCCTTTTACAATGTGGTACATGATACACCACAAAATCAGGCACTACAAAGAGTTTGCCTAGGGGTGCCTTAAAGACCTGTACAGTTCTGCAGCATAACATAGGAGCCAGTAGACGAGACTTCCTGCAGACAACATAAATGCCCTAACTCCAACACACTAGGTGATTTCAGTATTTTATCTGAGATACAGCAGCCAGACTGACAGAGGAACAGCTCAGGCTGTCTGCTGTACGCCAGGTAATTAGACATGTGGGGCAGGAGCCTGCTCCGGGCACTTTCTTTTCAAAGCTGTTAATTAACCAAACTACAGTTTTACATTAAAGGATTATTACAGCAAATGTGTAAACGCTGTGTCATAAATTCAAACTCGCTGGAAGCGGAGGAGAAGGACGGGTGCGCAGGGACAGGCAGAGCTGCAGCAGACGCTGGGATGGGCGTATTATGGAGCACTTAACTAAAGCACATGTAGCAATTTGCATTCTGTATGGTGACCCTGAGGATTCCCTAACTTTTATTAGAGCCATAGATATTGATGGGAGAAAACAAGTAAAAATCCTAAACTGTACAAAACTTGACACTGTGCAAGATTACAAGTAGCGCAGTAAATATTTATTTTGCTCGCCTGCTAACCCCTGCAGAAAGTAAACTTTTAACATAGACAGGTTAGCGCACATATTACAAGTTGAAAGTAATAAATTAACGCAAAGTGAAACCCAAAGCGTGCTAACTTCTGATATCGCGACCGCGTTAACTTCTCCCCATAGATTTCAATGGAGCTAGCGTTTAAGAAACCCACTTATTGCTTGCACGCTAACCCAGCATTGCATTAGACCAACTTTGCTCAACTCTGATAGTAATTAATATTTCACATTTCAATGTTCTTCGCATAGAAGAAAATTTTCTTATAATTTTTAAATATATACTGTATATATCAATTATTTCTATGTAAAATGTATAAATATCTATACCTATATATATTATATGAATATATATACAAATATGTATAGATATATTTAAAAATACAAAGAACATTTTCTTCTATGTGAAGAACATTGGAATGGGAAATATTTAGATTAAAAACACAATAAAACATAATAAATTATTACATTTCAACAAAAAGATATTTGTCTGGGACAGGCTCCAAAGTGTGTGTGTGTGTGTATGTATGTATATATATATATATACGTGTGTGTGTGTATGTATGTATGTATATATATATATATATATATATATATATATATATATATATATATATATATATACGTGTGTGTGTGTATGCATGTGCATATACTGTATATATATATATATATATATATATATATATATATTTATATATAAACACATGCATATACATATATGTATATACACATATATATATATACATACACACGCACATATTTATTGACACCCCTGTTAGCGGCCAATTGTCCGCAAATCTGCAGGGGGCGGTATTGCACCAGCAGTTCACCAGAACTGCTGGTGCAATGATAAATGCTGACAGCGTATGCTGTCGGCATTTATCGATGTGCGGCGGACATGATTCGCTATAGCGGATCATGGCCTCTATTTATCAAGCTGTCAACCACAAATACACTGGAATTCCGCATCATATTTGTGGCGAGCCTGATTCGCCTTAGTTATTAAACCCTACAGACCGGCAAAAGTAAAATTTAGTGGCGTGACATACGATCCGCCGGACTTAGTCCGACACAGATTGCTGCTTACGTCACTACAGATGTTCCGAATGCAAGTTCAGCACTATCTGATTACTTTTGCTAGTTATCAAATAACTAGCAGGTACACTCGGCACTATTTTGGCCCAGCGTACCTGGTTTTCAATCCGCCGCCCTGAAGGCCGCGGATGCCATAGGAATCAATGGGAGTCGGAAAGCAGCGAGAGCTCATGTTCGCTGCTGCCCGATATCCCATTGATTCCTATGGGAATGTCTACACCTAACACCCTAACATGTACCCTGAGTTTAAACACCCCTAATCTGCCCCCCCTACACCGCCGCTACCTACATTATATTTATTAACTCCTAATCTGCCCCCCCTACACCACTGCCACCTACATTATATTTATTAACCTCTAATATGCCCCCCCTACACCGCCGCCACCATCTACATTATATTTATTAACCCTTAATCTGCCCACCCTACACCGCCGCCACCTACATTATATTTATTAACCCTTAATCTGCCCCCCCTACACCGCCGCCCTTATATTAAATGTATTAACCCCTAAACCTAAGTCTAACCCTAACACCCCCTAACTTAAATATAATTTAAATAAATCTAAATAAATATTCCTATCATTAAATGCATGATTCCTATTTAAAACTAAATACCTATAAAATAAACCCTAAGCTAGCTACAATATAACTAATAGTTACATTGTATCTATCTTAGGGTTTATTTTACAGGCAAGTTTGTATTTATTTTAACTAGGTAGAATAGTTATTAAATAGTTATTAACTATTTAATAGCTACCTAGTTAAAATAAATACAAAAGTACCTGTAAAATAAAACCTAACCTAAGTTACATTTACACCTAACACAACACGATCATTAAATTAATTACCTACATTAACTACAATTAACTACAATTAAATAAAATTAAATAAAATTATCTAAAGTACAAAAACAAGCAAACACTAAATTACAGAAAATAATAAAATAATTACAAATTTTTTAAACTAATTACACCTAATATAATCCCCCTAATAAAATAAAAAAGCCCCCCAAAATAATAAAAATCCCTACCCTATACTAAATTACAAATAGCCCTTAAAAGGGCTTTTTTGCGGGGCATTGCCCCAAAGTAATCAGCTCTTTTACCTCAAAAGAAAAGTACAGTACCCCCCAACATTAAAACCCACCACCCACACAACCAACCCTACTTTAAAACCCACCCAATCCCCCCTTTAAAAAACCTAACACTAACCCCTTGAAGATCACCCTACCTTGAGACGTCTTCACCCAACCGGGCCGAAGTCCTCCACGAAGCCGGGCAAAGTGGTCCTCCAGACGGGCAGAAGTCTTCATACAAGCCAGCCAGAAAAGGTCCTCCAGATAGGCAGAAGTCTTCATCCAGGCGGCATCTTCTATCTTCATCCATCCGGCGCGGAGAGAGTCCATCTTCAAGACATCCGATGCGGAGTATCCTCTTCCAACGACATCCGACGACTGAATGCCGGTTCCTTTAAATGACGTTATCCAAGATGGCGTCCCTTGAATTCCGATTGGCTGATAGCATTCTATCAGCCAATCGGAATTAAGGTAGGAAAAATCCTATTGGCTGATGCAATCAGCCAATAGGATTGAAGTTCAATCCTATTGACTGATCCAATCAGCCAATAGGATTGAGCTCGCATTCTATTGGCTGATTGGAACAGCCAATAGAATGCAAGCTCAATCCTATTTAATTTTATTTAATTGTAGTTAATTATAGTTAATGTAGGTAATTAATTTAATGATAGTGCAGTGTTAGGTGTAATTGTAACTTAAGTTAGGTTTTATTTTACAGGTACTTTTGTATTTATTTTAACTAGGTAGCTATTAAATAGTTAATAACTATTTAATAACTATTCTACCTAGTTAAAATAAATACAAAGTTGCCTGTAAAATAAAAATAAATCCTAAGATAGCTACAATGTAACTATTAGGGTTTATTTTATTGGTAAGTATTTAGTTTTAAATAGGAATAATTTTAATTAGATTTATTTAAATTATATTTAAGTTAGGGGGTGTTAGGGTTAGTGTTAGACTTAGGTTTAGGGGTTAATACATTTAATATAGTGGTGGCGGTGTAGGGGGGGGCAGATTAGGGTTAATAAATATAATGTAGGTGGCGGTGGGCTCCAGGAGTGGCGGTTTAGGGGTTAAACACTTTATTTAGTTGCGGCGGGGTCTGGGAGCAGCGGGATAGGGGTTAATAACTTTATGTAGGTGGCGGTGGTATAGGGGGTGGAAGATTAGGGGTTAATATGTATAATGTAGGTGGCAGTGGGCTCCGGGAGCAGTGGTTTAGGGGTTAATACATTTATTAGAGTTGCGGTGGGCTCCGGGAGCAGCAGTTTAGGGGTTAATACATGTATTAGAGTTGCGGTGGGCTCCGGGAGCGGCAGTTTACTGGTTAATAACTTTATTTAGGTGTGGCGGGGTCAGGGAGCGGCAGTTTAGGGGGTAAACCGTTTAGTATAGTGTGGGTGTTTAGTGACAGTATACCAAGAAAGCTGTAAAAAAGCCGAAGAGCAGCGAGATCGATGACTGTTAGTTAACAACAGTCTGCTGCTCATTGCCCCGTACATGGTGTGCGGCTTTTTGACAGCTTTTTTGGTAACTTTGGAGAACGTATTCAGGTCTTCAGACTCGTCAGAAGCAGAAGTTATGGAGCAGCGGTCTAAAGGCCGCTGCTCCATAACTGCTCCATAACCCTGTCGCCTGCTCTGATGAGGCGGACAGGAATCACCACAATTCAACCCGATCGAGTACTATCAGCTTGATTGACACCCCCCTGCTGGCGGCCAATTGGCCGTGAGTCTGCAGGGGGCGGAGCTGCTGGTGCAATGCTGAATACGGAGAGCGTATTGCTCTCTGCATTCAGCGATGTCTGTCGGACCTGATCCGCAGTGTAGGATCAGGTCCGACAGACATATGATAAATAGGCCCCCTTGTGTTTCTGGCGAGTCTGAAGACTCGCCAGAAACACGAGCCTTCAAGCTCCGTTCGGAGCTTGATAGATAGGCCCCATAGACTGTAGTGTTTAATTAATTTTATAAGGATTTTCACTGTAAATAAATTAATGTAAGATTAAATGGACAGAGGGATGTATTTCATGCTTCCAATAAATTACTTTGTATGTTCGCAAAACAGTATGATGTTTATGCAAAAACATGATCTTGAAAGTAGATAATTGCCCCTTTTGCAAGAATCTACAGTGCTTGCTTAATATTTGCACATTTTGGGCTTATTGCTGGCTTTTCTATTCATACAAATCATATATCTGCTTATAACTGTTTACTATATCAGTACCTTTTTTGATTTAAAGGGACATTAAAGTCAAAATTAAACTTTCAGTATTAAAGTGATGGTAAACAACTAATCAAACGCCATATATTTAATCTTTACCATTAAAAAAAGTATATGTGTACCTTTTCTGTTTTTAATCCATCTGTTAAAGGGTTAAATTAGTGCATATAGTAATGCTTCTATTGCAATGTTATGCCGGCCCACTTGGATGAACTCTTTTTATGACAATTATAGTTAAAATCCAATCAGTGTGTGTGTCATTTGACAATCTTGAAGTCCAGCCCTTTTAAAGCCCTTAAGAAGCCTATGTAGAGAGTGGATTTGACTGCTCTTTACATCACAGTCTAGCCAAAATAGGAAATGAAGGGGGGTGGAGGAACACACAATACTAATTAGGATTATTAATCTTCTATTATAAAATGTATATGCACTTTAAAAAAAATAATAATAATAATAAGGTAGAACAATTCCAATTTACTTCTATTTTCAAATTTGCTTTGTTCTCTTGATTTCGTTTGTTACCTTAAGAGTGTGCACATGTTTTTAGCAGTTTGTGGCAGCAATGTGTTTGTAACTATGTATAACATTGCTATAAACAGTATTGCAAACATAGGTGGCTAGAAACACGTGCACACTCCTGAGCTCACCTAGGATTACTCTTTAATAAAGTATGCCAATAGAACCAAGCAAAATTGATAATAGAAGAAAATTGGAAAATTGTTTAAAATGTTGTGCTCTGTCCAGTCCCTTTAAGTTTAATTTTGACTTTACTGTCCCTTTAATCCTGTCCTGGTTATCAGTAATAAGGATTTATCAAAGGCTTTGCCCCCCTACGACTGCAGGTTCTCACAAGAGAACCTGCAGTCCGTAGTTAGGTGGCAAATTTCATTCTCCCCGGTCTTGTCCGACCGGGGAGATTGACAGCTCTTGTCTGAGCGTGATTGGCTTTGCACGGGCAGGGGGCGACGTTGCATAAGAGTGCAAAATTGCATTCTTGTGCAATGCTGAATTCCGGCAGTGGAATTCAGCCCGCCAGAGGCGAGCTGCGGCGGACAGGGGCGCAAATGTACATATATACAAATTCTATCTGGACCTTTACCAAAGGCAATTCAGGCTCATATGTCAAGTGGATGCAAATCACAAGAAGTGCTATGAAATTTGAGGAAACATCACACAGCTTTATTAGCTTTATTATGGACAGATATGTCACCATGACACCTTCTAAATAAAAGCACCAACAAGGTACTTAGAGGCTACTAGAAACTTGTACTTGAAAATAGATCTAGATGCATAGCATAAGAAAGGTAAACTTGTTGAAGATGTTATTTTGGCTGGTGTATGTCTTATTCTGCTTCTTAGCCGAATGTCAGTTTTGCAGAAACAGTGAAGAAGATGATGTGATATAAAAAGACAGCAAGCTGAATGTGGAACAGGTGAGATCAAAGTGCAAGATGGTTGGAGACACAAAACAACAGAAATAAAGGACGTTTGGGAAGAGACCTGGGTCTCTGGAGAGCACAGTGAGGCTTAAATTGTAGGGGAATGGCAAGAACTCCATTGATAGAGGAGGGTGGAGTAAAAATTATGGAATATTGAGAGCAATGGAGTAAGCAAAGTGAAGGAAGAAACAGTCTGTGTGGTCAAGTATGTTAAGTAGGAACAAGTTATGATATGGAGCACAGCAGGTTGGTAGGGTGATAGTAGTGAAAAGAGATAATGGGATGGAGCAAGAACAGTTTGGGTGTAATGAAGGCAGGGGGGAACAGCTTGGGTGTAATGAAGGCAGGGTGCGGGGGGGAACAGTTTTGGTAAAGGTAGGTGTGGGGAGAACAGTTTGGGTGAGATGAAGGCAGGGTGTGCGGGGGGGACAGTTTTGGTAAAGGCAGGTGTGGGGAGAACAGTTAGGGTGAGATGAAGGCAGGGTGTGCGGGGGGCAGTTTTGGTAAAGGCAGGTGTGGGGAGAACAGTTAGGGTGAGATGAAGGCAGGGTGTGCGGGGGGGGGGCAGTTTTGGTAAAGGCAGAGTGTGGGGAGAACAATTTGGGTGAGATGAAAGCAGAGAGTAGAAGAAACAGAAAAAAATAATTCTGGCCAATCATTTTTCATCAGTTAGTCTATGTAGCATTTCATTTTGCCTAATGTTTACTGGGCACTTACTGAAATCTCTGGCCAGGCCATGTGGGTTGGTGCAATATGTAACTATTTGCTTATTCCAGTCTGGTGTTATCTCCTTCCTAGGTTTAAGTAATCAAGGGCATAAAACTTTAATTTTAATCTCAGTCTCAGGAGAGTTTAAACACATTCAAACTTCTAACACATTAGACTATATAATATATCAAGGTCTAGATAAATATTTCAATGCTGTGAAGAGTATAAATATGTTAAGCACCAGGCTTGCAAGTGGGACGTAACATAACATTTGCTTTTATAATTCACTAACATAGACACCACTGCACTCGCTAACACTCAACATCAGATTCTAAAGATCACTTTGTTTTAATACCCATGTCACAGCTACACCATCCTTAGAAACAATATTGCAACCATAATGTTTTACGCAGAAATCTCTTCTAAAACAAGATCTTGGTGGCCGTAAAATAAAAAGTGGCAGTTTCAGCAATTAAATTTGAAAGGAGAGGCAAATACCTTGTTGCACTCAGTATAGGAGACAGGAAGCTGAGGATTGCCAGGTGTTCTGTGGAGGTGTGGTCAATAGTGTTCTATGGGTGGAGCTAGTTATTCCAGAGATGTGATTGGTGGATGGGGGGCAGAGTAAAACACTGTGATGCTTGTGTACACCAACAGAGCCACCACTGGTTAAATTGGGAACAGTTTCAATAACTGCTTTGTTTTTGGACTACTGTCTTATGGTATTGCATGTCTGCGATAAAATCTATAATATATATATATTTTTATATTTTTATATATATATATATATATATATATATATATATATATATATATAATATTTAAAAAGGCTGCAAATGTTATTCACTATATCTATGTGATCATATGTCTGTCTGTCTTACAATTTTGCTGAATTTCATCTCTCTGCTTGATTTAACTATCCCAGAAGAGTAACAATTTGTGACTTACATTAGTTACATCATTTTGTGGGTTGTTAAAACTTGTTTTATTGATTTAAAAATATATATATATATTTTTATTAACAAGTGCAGAGGTTGCAAATGTAACTGCTGAATAAACAGTGAGATTTCACTTAGCCTATAACGCACACTTGTCTACTAATACGGATCAATTAGTGTACACCTTTAGTGGGTATAATAAAATCAATTGCAATGACACCATCCCTTTAAGCAAACTCTAAAAACACTGTGATTCTCGCACACACAGTGAAACAAGGTTAAAACTTCATACAAGAAAGAAACAAGAAAGCTCCGCTCAAGGAAGAACTATTTGTTCAATTAGTTGAGCGCAGCTCTCCTGCTTCTTTGTGTGAAGTTTAACTGGTTATAATGTTGGGTCAATTGTGTTCATTCATATAAGAAAGAGCCACACTTGTAAATACCACTTGCAAAAGGTTTTCAGTGGCTGAGAAAAAAACACAGAAATTATTAGGACGGACGAAGTTAAGGGTTGCTTAATAAAGAAATGTGGCTATTCTGTATACAAAGCTGGATCGGTGGATTCATAAAAAAAGTATTTTCTAGCCTTTGTCTACTCTATACAACTGATTTTCTGTTATAATAATAATATAATATATAATTAATAATTAGCAATGATTTGATTTCTACTATCAGACATAAGTTATTGTTATTGGGCATTAGTTTTACCAACATACAGTATGTAGATCCTCAATGAAAATGATAAAAAAAAAAAATATATATATATATATATATATATATATATATATACTGTATATCACATTTGTTATTTTCTTACCAACTGATTTTATTACAAGGACAGAGACTCCTATTTTGCATAAACCTTTCACTTTACTACTCAGGCAGCATTTAAAAGAAAAAACATTTGAATATTAACAGAAAAAATATGATAACAGAGATGACATGTAAGAGACCAATGAGAACAGTCCTTTAGTGGTCAGAGATAACAAGGACCAATCATATGCATCATAGTAACCATATAATGTCCAGAAAGTAGCAAACCCTCCTCTTTTCTCTTTGCTGCTCAGGAGTTAAGTACAAAAGTTATTTATCAACATAAATAATTTTATCATATTAATTCGGTTTTTTTCTAATTTTTATTGTTATTATTGTTATTTTATTCCCTGTATACTAATTTTGTTTATTCTTTTATTCCTTTTTCTTTATTTCTGTAAATTCTTTTCTTTTGTTCATATCTATTTTATGATTTTCATGTTTCATTCCGTTTTTGGGAATTAGCTTTCTTATGTTATAATTGCGTTTTTATTATTTTTTCTCTTTTACTTCGTTTTTTTCCGTTTTATATCTAAATCTTTTCATTTCTTTTTCGTTTATTGATTATGTTAATTATATTTTTATGTCTCAATCTTACTGTTGTCTATTACCTTTCGGTTAATCTTTGTCTCCCTTCTTATCCTTATTCTCTTGGTTTAATCTCCCTGGAGCGTCTGAGCTCCGTGCTGTGCAGGCATCCATCTTGTCCGTGTTGATTCCTTTCAGCCACGCCTCCATTTTATGACTCATCACGCAGTCATAATTTTCTTCCCGTCCTCACTCGGTACTTGCTCTGCTGCCAGTCAGACAAGTATCGCTTTCACCGCTCAGCTGGGAATCTTGCAATAGTAGTAACATTGTTATATTACATGTAATATTACATTGCTTTCTTCATTGCATTATTATTCAACATATTACTTAGGCTTTTACCTGTATTATTTGTAATCGTTTTGTTCACTCAACAATCAAATAATTTACAGATATTTGCAATAGTTATAATATTCTCTACTTGAAAAAACTCTTTGTTTTTTATTAGTTTATAGCATATTTAAATTAATTAGTTTAATAATATTTGTATTATCCTAGTTTTAAAAACTTTTTACTTCATTTACTCAGAAAATGTCAGAGGACCCTAAACAAATGTCAGAGAAGTTTGTACAGAACCTTGTTAATAATTCATTTGAGCCTTTGAAACTACAGATGGACCAGCTCCAATCTGTGATTTGTAACTTTAATGAATTACATGGTCATATACTTAAAAAGACTTCAAGTAAATCTAAACAGACAAGCTCTGAGGGAAAACTTTCTTCTGAAAGGAAATGTATGAAAGACATGTCACGTCAGCTTAGTTCTGACATTTCCATACCTGCCCAAAAAGGCAGAAGTGAAAATATTTCTAGTTCTGATGCAGATTCAGAGATTATTGGTCCACAAAGACATAAAATATCCCGAAAAAGAAAATTTAAAATTGTCTCTGATTCCTCAGAAAATAATGATGATGAGGATAATTTTAAAATGGATGTTAATTTTGTGAATTCTGACAATGATTCATCTGAATCTTACAAATCTAATGCTACTGAACTTAATGTTTTTTCCCCTTCTTCCTCTGATGAGTCTCCCAAACCCAAAAGAAGGAAAAAAGTTTTAAAAAATAAAAAACCTCTTTTGGTTGATAATATGGGACTCCCATATACTGATCCTAATGACCTTCATCACCCAAGATCCTCTCAATGTAGACCTTCAAAGAGAGTCTCAAAATGTATTGATTTTTATATCAGAAGGCCACTATCTAAGAAAACTAAGAATACCCTTAAAGCTGAATGCCCTAGGCCCGAGTTGCCCCACAACACCCATTTAACCCCTGAAATTGACCAAAATCTCTTAAAATTTATTGGCACAAAAAGTCCAATCTTAGATCTGGCCCAGACAGATTTTTAAAATCCTGCCAAGATAAGCTTTTAGACACCTTAGGACCTGTAACCAAATTGTTTGAACTGTCCGAAAATGCCATTTCGGAAAATTATTTATTAGATCCTATCACAGTAAGAGAATGGTTACAAAGAACCATCTATTTTTTAGGAGATGCTAATACTTCTCTTGCTTCACAACATAGAAGATTAGTCTTACGTTGTATAGATCCGAAAATAACAGATTTTGCCTCTACTGAGATGGGTCCTGAGGCAGATGGCCTTCTATTTGGAGACTCTGGTCTAAAACACTCAGTAGTTACGTTAATACTTTTAACTCTCTGAATAAGATAAAAAATAATACAAAGAAATTTTTTTACCAAAACCAACCTCAAAGAGTTTTTTCAAGGGCTGGAAAAGGCAGAGACCGTTTTTCCAGCCGCTATTCAGCCTTATCAAGGTCTCAATTCCACAATTCAGCTCCGCTCTCCACCTCCCATCAAAACTTTTTTCCCTCACGCTCAAGGCAGAGATTTAACAGGGGTTTCAGATCCAGGATCTTCAGAAGACCCTTCCAAGGTAAGTTTAATCACCTTTTCCTCCATTCCTTTTTTCCAACAAAAAATAGGAGGCAGGTTAGCTTTTTTCCTTGTAGAATGGCAAAAAATATCCTCAGACCCATGGATTTTACAGACAGTCACAGGTCTTCATTTAGAATTCTTAGAAGTTCCCTTCCAAGTTTCTTTACCCAATCCAATAAAATTTTGTCAAAAAGACCATTTACTCCTAGACAAAGAGATCTCAGACCTAATATCAAAAAATGCGGTAGAACCTGCTCACAATTCTACAAACTCATTCATAAGCAACATGTTTCTAGTACAAAAGAAAGAAGGCAGTTACCGCCCGGTTATAAATTTAAGAGATCTAAATTATTTTCTAGTTTACAATCACTTCAAAATGGAAGGCATTCATCTCCTCAGAGACTGCCTTTACAACAACGACTGGTTAGTAAGGTTAGATCTCAAAGATGCTTACCTTACAATTCCAATTCATCTACATTTCAGAAACTATCTCAGATTCCTTTGGAAAGAAAATTTATGGCAATTTACATGTCTTCCTTTCGGCCTTTCCTCGGCTCCATGGGTTTTCACAAAAATTTTAAAACCTGTAGTAGCCTGGCTTCGAAAAAGAGGAATTCGTCTTATCATTTATTTAGACGACATTCTTCTCATCCACCAATCTCCCTCTACTCTACAAGAACATCTTTCTCTAACTATTTCACTTCTTCAGAATTTAGGATTCATTATCAACTTCAAGAAATCAGCCTTAGTTCCATCTCAGAATCTGACTTTCTTAGGCTTCAACATAGACACCATCTCAGCATCTTTAAGTCTTCCATTAGACAAAATAAAAAGAATAAAGAAAGAGATTTCTTATGCATTGAACAAGAAATATTTCCCACTTCATCTTCTAGCCAGAATTATTGGTCTCCTTTCCTCGTCTATCCAAGCAATCTTTCCGGCTCCCTTACACTACAGAGCTCTACAGAGGTTAAAAATTTTCTACCTCAGGAAAGGTTTTTCTTATCAACATATGATTCATCTTTCAGAAGAAGCTATAGAAGAACTGAACTGGTGGCTTATCAATATAGAAGCTTGGAATGGCAAAGCCATTTTTGGAAGCTCACCAGATATAATCATAGAATCAGATGCGAGCAATTCTGGTTGGGGAGCAAGATGTGGTTCACAAATTTCAGGAGGAAAATGGTCCACTATGGAGAAAAATCTTTATATAAACTGTCGGGAACTTTGGCGGGAGCCTTCACTGTCAAGAGTTTCATCAAACATTCTCATCCTATTACAGTTCTTCTCCGAATGGACAACATTTCGGCCGTATGCTATATCAATCGTTTAGATGGAACAACTTCAAAAATGTTATCGATTCTAACAAAAGACTTTATTCATTTTTGCCTTTCCCAGAACATATCTATACAAGCAGAATATCTGCCGGGTCTCAACAATCAAATGGCAGACTGGGGTTCCAGATACCTTACGGATTTCAGCGACTGGATGTTGAATCCTTCTCTTTTTCAACAAATTCTACAGATCAGAGGTCCATTCATAATAGACCTTTTTGCCTCTCGACTGAATCGTCAGATTCTTCCTTTTTTCAGTTGGAAGCCAGATCCAGAGGCTCTAGCAATAGATGCTTTCCTACAACAGTGGCCCCCTCAGGGAGCTTATGCATTTCCCCCATTTTCCATGATCCTCCGGACTCTCCTCTTTGTCAAGAGACATCAAATTTCCCTTCTGATCATGACTCCGTTGTGGCCGAATCAAGTTTGGTATCCATACCTTCTGGAAATGTCTTTCCTTCCTCCTATTCTTCTTCCCAATATTCCAGATCTTCTTACAGACCCAGGAGGAGAATATCACACCCTTGTGCTTCAAGGCAACCTTCAACTAGTAGCCTGGATGATTTCAGGGGATCCTGGTCTTGCAATGGACTTTCGGAGCACGCTAAACTCCTCCTTCAAGACTCTTGGGCCCCTGGAACCAAAAAGTGTTATATATCCGCTTGGACTAAGTGGTCTAGCTGGTGCTGTAACAAACACTTGGATCCCGTTTCAGCACCTTTAAATGAAATAATCAATTATTTATCATGTCTTTTTATGGAAGGTTTAGCTTATAGATCTGTTAATGTTGCTAGATCAGCCATTTCAGCAAGCCATGAATTTTTTAATAATCTTCCAATTGGTCAAAACCCTATTATTTGCAGGTTATTAAAATCTATTCGTCTTAAAAGACCTCCTTCTTCCAAATACTCCTCCTTTTGGGATGTAGATTTAGTCATTTCTCTTTTTCAGAAATGGCCAAACAACGACAAATTATCCCTTAAACAACTTTCTTTCAAACTTGCAACTCTTTTATGTTTATTATCTTGTAAAAGAGTTTCAGATGTTAGGGCCATTGATTATAATTCGAAAATGTTCTCCCCTCAAGGTGTAATTTTTACCATTACTCGTAGAACTAAAACTCTTTCTTCTACTATCTTTTATCCATATTTCTTTGAACAACCGAAACTATGTATAGTTCTTTGTCTTAAAGAATACGAATCAAGAACTTCTCATCTTAGATCCCCATCATCTAAACAACTTTTAATTTCTTTTGTTTCTCCTCACTTACCAGTTTCTTCACCTACTATTAGTAGATGGGTAAAAACTATTATGTTAGAAGCTGGTGTAGACAATGTTTTTTCTTCACATTCCATCCGTGGAGCGTCAGCTTCAAAAGCCTTTTCTAAATCTGTTTCCCTACAAGATATTTTAAATGCAGCGGATTGGTCTGATGATAAAACTTTCAGACAATTTTATTTTAAACCTATTAATTCTATCCCTCAACAGTCGGTTTTATAATTATTTGTTATGTTAATATTTTGTTTATTGTATTATTTTGCTTTATACTTTCAAAATAGGAGTCTCTGTCCTTGTAATAAAATTCCGATTATCCTATTTTATGACGGAATAATAATAATTTTATTAAAGAGACAGAGACGAGTATTTTCCCACCACTGTTTGTTCATGTGTTTCCCTCCCTTGATATATTTATTTAACTTACTTATGTTATTCTAATGACTTTTGTTTGTCTTTCAGTTCCAAATCCTTCCTCAACAGGATTTTAAAAATTCGTCTACAAGTTTGAGTTCATTGAATGGTTCTCTTCAATCAAATTTGATTTTATCTTCTAGCAAGTTTTTCGTTTCTTCTTTCCGGAAGAAGTTGACAAGTTTCTACAATCAACTGTTTGGTCTATCAAGACTTCTGTTTCCTTTATGGATTATTATCTGCGGACTGTTCCTGATTCTTTACTTATCTAATGGTTTATATTTCCTTCGCTTCTCTGAGAAAAGAGGAGGGTTTGCTACTTTCTGGACATTATATGGTTACTATGATGCATATGATTGGTCCTTGTTATCTCTGACCACTAAAGGACTGTTCTCATTGGTCTCTTACATGTCATCTCTGTTATCATATTTTTTCTGTTAATATTCAAATGTTTTTTCTTTTAAATGCTGCCTGAGTAGTAAAGTGAAAGGTTTATGCAAAATAGGAGTCTCTGTCTCTTTAATAAAATCTAGATTATTCCGTCATAAAATAGGATAATCAGAATTTTTACTTTCTTTAAACAACAATAATAATACATACAAATATGATACTAATCAAATGGACTCTGTGGCCTACTTGCATTCGTCACAAACTTAACAGGTAAAATTCAGGAAATGTGTCATTGGCAAATATGTTACAGAAATGAAAAAATAATAATTATATACTGTATATAAAAGTTAAATATCTTAATAGAAACATCAAAATGTTTCCACACTGCAAATAATGTGAAAAAATATGTCACCACTGTAAATACCCCATATTTCACATGTGTCATTTACTATGTCCTTTCTTATGGGTAAGGCAGGGGTGTATTTTTACCTAGATCAACAAGTAACAACTCTTGTATATTAGTAACAATATAATGTCTTTTCAGCCCAAAAATGTTATATATACATAGGTCCTACTAATATTCTTACATTATTCTAATAACTTTCACAATTCAGATAAAGAATACAATTATAAGGGACTGTTCAATTTACTTTTATTATCAAATTGACTTCATTCTCTTGGTATCCTTTGTTGAAAGGCATATCTAGGTAGGCTCAGGAGCAGTAATGCATTTCTAGAAGCGAGCTTGTGAAAGGTGGCTACAATATGCCTCTTGTCAATGGCTCACCAGATGCCTTCCCAGTGCCTTACTGCTCCTGAGATCATTTTAACTATATGTTTTACACGTTTGCAAGATTTAAAGGAACAAGAAACACATTTTTTTTCTTTCATGATTCAGACAGAAAATGCAATTTTAAACAACTTTCCAATTTATTGCTATTATATTATCTAATCTAATTTGTTCTCTTGGTATCCTTTGTTTAAAAGAACACCTAGCTAAGCACAGGATCTGCTAATTGGTGGCTGCAAATATATGCCTCCTGTTATTGGCTCACTATTATGCAGTGCTGTTTCTTAAACAAAGGATACTAAGAGAATGAAGACAAATAGAGGTAAATTGGAAAGGTGTTGAAAATTGTATTCTCTATCTAAATTATGAAAGAAAGATTTTGGGTTTCACGTCCCTTTAAGTGCATAGTTATTGGCAAGCAATAAAACAGGAATGGAATGCCTAGGCACATTAAAGTACTTTATTTTACATTCTTTTAGTATTCATTGATTTAAAGATCAGTAAGCATTTGTGTCATAGAATATTTTTTTGTATATTAAAATAAAATAAAATAATATTAAATTCAAATAAAATAATATATTAAAATAAACATGCTTGCTTAAAATTTTAGACATCGGGTCTATTTATCAAGCTCCTTCAGGCTCGCCATTTTTTTAATTAACCAGAGGTCTGATCTCTGGTTAATTGCGCTAAGTGCAACGTGCTTCTGCAAATTTGCGGGAGAATTAACCAGCCACTTCTAATGGTGGGTTATTTAACATTTCAATTTGCCCCTTTACGGACACACATTAAATTAGCGCTCCACTTATAATCTAGCCAAAAATGTCCCTGACTTACACCACAGAAAGCTTTCAAATGTTACATTCATATGTTTAAATGTTGATTATCAAAGTTTCAAGTTTTTAAGTCTAATACAAATGTAAAAGTTACTTTCACTGAATGTGTTTTTCTTAACCGGAATGTTACATTTAAAATAGGGAAATGTACAGCAATAAATGTCAAAATGTTCTGTGAGTATTCAGCATCTGTTGAGAACACTTGCGTCACTGTGTCATACAAATGTGCTGAAACATTAGCCCAGTGGTGCCCTTGTGTGCTGCAAATGAACTCATGAGAACAGTAAATGGGAAAAAAGCAAAAACTGCCATTAAAGTTAGGAAAATAACATAACAGAGCTATATACAAACAGGGCTGCAATTTTATGTTAAATGACTTTGTGAAGACAAAAATCAACCATGTACCTTTCATGAGATGAAAAAAATCACAATGGAATTCTACAAAACTGTGTAAGCCAAAATCAAGCTTTCATGATTCAGACAGAGCATATAATTAAATCACTTTCGGCTAGATTACGAGTTTTGCGTTATGAGTGAAAAAACAGCGTTATGGGTTATAATTCTGCTTTTTCACTACCGCTGCTATTACGAGTCTTGTCAAAAAAGCCGTACTGCACACTTTTTTGGCCGTAACGCAAATTAACTTACGCAATTCGCGTAAAGTATTTTTTCAATGGGACTTCCATAGCGCCGATATTACAAGCTTTTTCTGGGAGGCCAAAAAGTGAGCGGTAAAGCCAATACCGCAAGATTCGTAACGCAATCTAAAGTCAGTAGTTATGAGTTTTACGCTACAAAGCTGTAGCATAAAACTCATAACTAAAGTGCTAAAAAGTAGACTAACACCCATAAACTACCTATTAACCTCTAAACCGAGGCCCTCCTGCATCTCAAACACTAAAATAAAATTATTAACCCCTAATCTGCCGCTCCCGACATCACCACCACTATAATAAACATATTAATCCCTAAAACGCCACACTCCCGCATCGCAAACACTAGTTAAATATTATTAACCCCTAATCTGCCGCCCCTAACATCGCCGCCACTGACCTACATTTATTAACCCCTAATCTTCCGCCACCAACGTCGCTACCACTATACTAAATTTATTAACTCCTAAGCCTAAATCTAACCCTAACACCCCCTAACTTAAATATAATTAAAATAAATCTAAATAAAACCTACAATTAATAACTAAATAATTCCTATTTGAAACTAAATACTTACCTGTAAAATAAATCCTAAGCTAGCTACAATATAACTAATAGTTACATTGTATCTAGCTTAGGTTTTATTTTTATTTCACAGGCAAGTTTGTATTTATTTTAACTAGGTAGACTAGTTAGTAAATAGTTATTAACTATTTACTAACTACCTAGCTAAAATAAATAGACATTTACCTGTGAAATAAAACCTAACCTGTCTTACACTAACATCTAACCTTACACTACAATTAAATCAATTACCTAAATTAAATACAATTACCTAAATTAAATACAATTACCTAAATTACAAAAAAAACAAACACTAAATTACGCAAAATAAAAAAAGAAATTATCAGATATTTAAACTAATTACGCCTAATCTAATAGCCCTATCAAAATAAAAAAGCCCCCCAAAAATAAAAAAAACCTAGCCTAAACTAAACTACCAATAGCCCTTAAAAGGGCCTTTTGCGGGGCATTGCCCCAAAGAAATCAGCTCTTTTACCTGTAAAAAAAAAAAAATACAAACAACCCCCCAACAGAAAAAACCCACCACCCACACAACCAACCCCCCAAATAAAATCCTAACTAATAAAATGTAAGCTCCCCATTGCCCAGAAAAGGGCATTTGGATGGGCATTTAGCTCTTGTTTTAAGTGCCCAAACCCTAATCTAAAAATAAAACCCACCCAATAAACTCTTAAAAAAACCTAACACTAATCCCCGAAGATCCACTTACAGTTTTGAAAACCGGACATCCATCCTCAACGAAGCTGCGGGAAGTCTTCATCCAAGTGGCAAGAAGTCCTCAACGAAGCCGGGAGAAGTCTTCATCCAAGCCGGCAGAAGTGGTCCTCCAGACAAGCAGAAGTCTTCATCCAGACGGCATCTTCTATCTTCATCCATCCGGCGCAGAGCGGGTCCATCTTCAAGACATCCGGTGCGGAGCATCTTCTTCAATCGAAGTCTTCTTCCAGAATGAAGGTTCCATTAAGTGACATCATCCAAGATGGTGTCCCTTGAGCCAATCAGAATTAAAGGTGAAAAAATCCTATTGGCTGATGCAATCAGCCAATAGGATTGATCTTTAATCCTATTGGCTGATCCAATCAGCCAATAAGATTGAGCTTGCATTCTATTGACTGATTGGAACAGCCAATAGAATGCGAGCTCAATCCTATTGGCTGATTGCATAACGAGAACAAATAAAATTAATTAATATATATTTAAAATTTCCTAAAAAAAATATGACCAAAAAACAGCCTAAATCCTAGGGGATGGGGGGTGGAGGGGCAGCAGAATTTTGCGTGCCTAGGGCAGCACAAAACCTAAATACGCCACTGCTGTAATTGGATCTTCAGGGGCAATGGGGAGCGTAGGTTTTTTTAAGTTAGGATTTTATTTGGAGGGTTGGTTGTGTGGGTGGTGGGTTTTATTGTTGGGGAGTTGTTTGTATTTTTTTTTACAGGTAAAAGAGCTGATTTCTTTGGGGCAATGCCCTGCAAAAGGCCCTTTTAAGGGCTATTGGTAGTTTAGTTTAGGCTAGGGCTATTTTTTATTTTTTTGGGGGGGGCTTTTTATTTTGATATGGCTATTAGATTAGGTGTAATTAGTTTAAATATCTGATAATTTCTTTTTTTATTTTGTGTAATTTAGTTTTTGTTTGTTTTTGTAATTTAGGTAATTGTATTTAATAAATGTAATTTATTTAATTGTAGTGTAAGGTTAGATGTTAGTGTAACTCAGGTTAGGTTTTATTTTACAGGTAAATTTGTATTTATTTTATTTTAGCTAGGTAGTTAGTAAATAGTTAACTATTTACTAACTATTCTACCTAGTTAAAATAAATACAAACTTACCTGTAAAATAAAAATAAAACCTAAGCTCTCGTGTCAAGACTGGTACCGCATTTAAAAGTCAGTAGTTAAGAGTTTTATGGTACAACGCTGTAGCTAAGTGCTAAAAAGTACACTAACACCCATAAACTACCTATTAACCCCTAAACCGAGGCCCTCCCGCATCGCAAACACTAAAATAAATATTTTAACCCCTAATCTGCCGAACCGGACATCGCCGCCACTATATTAAATATATTAACCCCTAAACCGCCGCACTCCGCATCGCAAACACTAGTTAAATATTATTAACCCCTAATCTCCCGGCCATAACATCGCCGCCAACTACCTACATTTATTAACCCCTAATCTGCCGCCCCAATGTCGCCCCTCTATAATAAAGTTATTAACCCCTAAACCTAAGTCTAACCCTAACCCTAACCCCACCTAACTTAAATATAATTTAAATATATCTAAATAAAATTACTACAATTAACTAAATAATTCCTATTTAAAACTAAATACTTACCTATAAAATAAACCCTAATCTAGTTACATTGTATCTAGCTTAGGGTTTATTTTTATTTTACAGGCAACTTTGTATTTATTTTAACTAGGTACAATAGTTATTAAATAGTTATTAACTATTTAATAACTACCTAGTTAAAATAAAGACAAATTTTCCTGTAAAATAAAACCTAACATAAGTTACAATTACACACTACACTACAATTAAATTAATTACCTAAATTAAATACAATTAATTACAATTAAATACAATTATCTAAAATACAAAAAAACACACTAAATTACAGAAAATAATAAACAAATTACAAGATTTTTAAACTAATTACACCTAATCTAATGCCCCTAACAAAACAAAAAAGCCCCCCCCAAAATAAAAAAGCCCTACCCTACACTAAATTACTAAATAGCCCTTAAAAGGGCCTATTGCGGGGCATTGCCCCAAAGTAATCAGCTCTTTTACCTGAAAAAAAATTACAATTCCCCCCAACATTAAAACCCACCACCCACACAACCAACCATACTCTAAAACCCACCCAATACTGCCTTAAAAAACACTAACCCCCTGAAGATCACCTTACCGGGAGACATCTTCACCCAACCAGGCCGAAGTCCTCAACGAAGCCGGGAGAAGTCTTCATCCAAGACGGGCGAAGTGGTCTTCCAGATGGGCAGAAGTCTTCATCCAGACAGCAACTTCTATCTTCATCCATCTGGCTCAGGGAGGGTCCATCTTCAAGACATCCGATGCGGATTGAGCTGGCATTCTATTGGCTGTTCCAGTCAGATTTTTTTCTACCTTAATTCCCATTCACTGATAGAATTCTATCAGCCAATCAGAATTGAAGGAATACCTTCTTGGATGACGTCATTTAAAGGAACCTTCATAATGTGTTTAGCCGTCGGAAGAAGAGGATGCTCCGCGTCGGGTGTCTTGAAGATGGACCCGCCGGATGGATGAAGATAGAAGATACCGTCTGGATGAAGACTTCTGCCCGTCTGGAGAACCACTTCGCCCGGCTTGGATGAAGACTTCTCCCAGCTTCGTTGAGGACTTCGGCCCGGTTGGGTGAAGACATCTCCCGGTAAGGTGCTCTTCAGGGCGTTAGTGTTAGGTTTATTTAAGGGGGGATTGGTTGGGTTTTAGAGTAGGGTTGGTTGTGTGGGTGGTGGGTTTTAATGTTGGGGGGGAGAATTGTAATTTATTTTTCAGGTAAAAGAGCTGATTACTTTGGGGCAATGCCCCGCAAAAGGCCCTTTTAAGGGCTATTTGTAATTTAGTGTAGGGTAGGGCTTTTTTTATTTTGGGGGGCTTTTTTTATTTTGTTAGGGGGATTAGATAGGTGTAATTAGTTTAAAAATCTTTGTTTATTATTTTCTGCAATTTAGTGGGGTTTTTTTTTTACTTTAGATAATTTTATTTCATTTTAATTAATTGTATTTAATTTAGGTAATTAATTTAATTGTAGTGTAGTGTTAGGTGTAATTGTAACTTAGGTTAGGTTTTATTTTACAGGTAAATGTCTCTTTATTTTAACTAGGTAGTTATTAAATAGTTAATAACTATTTAATAACTATTGTACCTAGTTAAAATAAATACAAAGTTGCCTGTAAAATAAAAATAAACTCTAAGCTAGATACAATGTAACTATTAGTTATATTGATTAGCTTAGGGTTTATTTTATAGGTAAGTATTTAGTTTTAAATAGGAATTATTTAGTTAATTGTAGTAATTTTATTTAGATTTATTTAAATTATATTTAAGTTAGGGGGGTTAGGGTTAGACTTAGATTTATGGGTTAATATGTTTATTATAGTGGTGGCGACGTTGGGGGCGGCAAATTAGGGGTTAATAAATTTAGTTAGGTTGCAGCGACATTGGGGTAGGAAGATTAGGGGTTAAAAAATATAATGTAGGTGTCGGCGATGTTGGGAGCAGCAGATTAGGGGTTCATAAGTATAATGTAGGTGGCGGCGGTGTCCGGAGCAGAAGATTAGGGGTTAATAATATAATGCAGGTGTCGGCAATGTCGGGGCGGCATATTAGGGGTTAATAAGTGTAAGATTAGGGGTGTTTAGACTCAGGGTTCATGTTAGGGTGTTAGGTGTAGACATAAATTTATTTTCCCCATAGGAATCAATGGGGTTGCGTTAGGAGCTTTAGGCTGCTTTTTTTCAGGTGTTAGGTTTTTTTCAGCCGGCTTTCCCCATTGATTCCTATGGAGAAATCGTGCACGAGCACGTTTTACCAGCTCACCGCTAACGTAAGCAGTGCTGGTATTGAGGTGAGATGTGGAGCAAAATTTTGCTCTACGCTCACTTTTTTGCAGTTAACACCGGTTTTGTAAAAACCCGTAATACCAGCGTTGTCTGTAAGTGAGCAGTGAGTATAAACTGCTCGTTAGCACCGCACCCTTGTTAACGCAAAACTCGTGATCTAGGCATTTGGGTTTATTTTACAGGTAAGTATTTAGTTTTAAATAGGAATTATTTAGGTAATGGTAGTAAGTTTTATTTAGATTTATTTTAATTATATTTAAGTTAGGGGGTGTTAGGGTTAGACTTAGGTTTAAGGGTTAATAAATTTAGTATAGTGGCGGCGACGTTGGGGGTGGCAGATAAGGGGTTAATAAATGTAGGTAGCTGGCGGCAATGTTAGGGGCGGCAGACTAGGGGTTAATAATATTTAACTAGTGTTTGTAAGGCGGGAGTGCGGTGGTTTAGGGGTTAATATGTTTATTATAGTGGTGGCGATGTCCGGAGCGGCAAATTAGGGGTTAATAAGTATAATGTAGGTGTTGACGATGTCGGGGGCGGCAGATTAGGGGTTAATAAGTGTAAGATTAGGGGTGTTTAGACTCGGGGTTCATGTTAGGGTGTTAGGTGTAAACATAAATTTTGTTTCCCCATAGGAATCAATGAGGCTGCGTTACGGAGCTTTTACGCTGCTTTTTTGCAGGTGTTATGCTTTTTTACAGCCGGCTCTCCCCATTGATGTCTATGTGGAAATCATGCACTAGCACGTAAAACCAGCTCACCACAGCTTTCAGCAGCGCTGTTATTGGAGTGCGGTATGGAGCTCAATTTTGCTCTACGCTCACTTCTTGCCTGTTAATGCAGAGTTTTTATAAACCTGTAATACCAGCGCTGTAGGGAAGTGAGCGGTGACAATAACGTGCAAGTTAGCACCGCACCCCTCATAACGCAAAACTCGTAATCTAGCTATTTACTTTTTACTTTTATTATTATTTTTTAATAGACTTGTGCAAAGATGAAAATAAATGCAATATACTTTTATTATGTATTTTGCCCCATTTTCCTGTAATTTGGTTGACTTTTCAATTCCTCTTAAGAGTGAAAATGCAAACTTTCCAGTGAAGGCTACAAACTTTACAGTCATTGGATGCAGACTAGTGACTCATTTTACAACTGTCAATAATTGGCCTTTGTTACAGCATAACAACCCCTATTGCTTTACAGCCATTCACATTTTCAGTTATTTTTTTCAATATTTAAATTAATTAATATAATTATAAACCATCTGTATATCGTTCTTATGCCAATCTTTTTGTTGAATACATCATTCTATTGAGCATTTATTTCATGTGTAAAATCCCTTTAATGCAAACAAGCACTGCTACTAGTCCTATGCAAAGGATTATATCTGAGACACTGCAGATCAGGACAGCTTTGATCATTAAAAAGCATCTCACAGATCAGGAAGTAGTGACCCATGTAATCTAGTTATTAGTATGAGAGTGTGGCCGAATGTATTATTCTCTCGATGTGTCAGAATTTAGGAGTGTGACAGACAGCGTCAGGGTGTCAGTTTATAGGCGTATGTCAGTCTGTGTCAGTGTCAGAGCGTGTGAGCTTGTCAGAACATGTCAGTGTGTGTCAGTATAAGACTGATGTGTGTCATTGTGTCCGAATGTGTAGCAGTGAGTGTATGCAGTAGCAATCACTGTGTGTTAGTGTAGTGGTCAATCCAGCACTGTGGATCACAATCTGTGGGTGGACAGGGCCCCTCACTTGGCCATCTCTTTGTCTGTCTTCACGGCAAGCACTATTACACAGCACATTTACTATTGTACAAGCATTTGCGTTTCCAGTGCTGCCCCCAGCTCCAACATTACCAATCATGTGAGAGCAGGGCCTATCAATCATCCCGAATGAAACTCTTCAGCATGATTAATCTCTGCCATCTCAGAGGTGGTGGAGAGGTTGAGAAGCAATTGCGTTAAGAAGGCTCTCATTAGCAAACCTGCCCTGCAAAGGCTCCAAGGCTTCATTTGCTGCTTACTACATATGGAGCCCAATGTGTGCACATTTCAGAGAGGGTTAGAATATGTCATTTTGTGTGTGACAATACATTTCCCAGAGTGACAGTTGCTGGGTGAAAGGTGCAAGTGAACTGAGGCCAATGGCAGCAGGGGGTGGGGGCTGCTAATCGTTACATTTTAATTTCATATCTATTGATTAATTAAATGTCTCATTTGGATCTGCAGCTCACCACATCTATTCTGAGGTCTTACTAGTGCACTTTGATGGCATAAAGGTGCCTAAAATTTTACATACAATTTTCATAAAGAGAATTATAAGGGTTGTGCATGTGATCATTCTGAAGCACCTCTTAGACATAAAGAATGTTGCAGGGATGTGAAAATTATCTGTTGTGTCAACTGGGCGAACAGCTGACATATGGAGCCAGGCCTGCCCTTTGGATGGGACAAGCAGGTCACCAGCCCTTGGCTCTGCACAACTGTTCATTTCCGCCACACAGAGCGAGTGAAGAATACGGCAATCACTAACATGCATTCAAAACATTATAGAACAAATATAAAAGGCAAAATACACTCTCTATAAAGCAGTCCAATATAATATATGCACAACAGAAAACTAGAAATAAGAATGTGGAACAGAAAACTAAAAATAAAATATGCACAACAGAAAAACTAAAAAAAATTAAATGAACAACAGAAAACTAAAAAAAATTAAAAGATTAATTAAATAAAAATGAGACAACCTCATAAGCTTTGAAATATTGACACAGAACCGTAAGATCAGATACTTCATAGGGGGCAAAAGAATCTTTATGAATTCCACTTGCTTGTCCAGAACACCTCAAAATGCCCACTACCCCTCATTCTGTCTGTGAGGTTTCCAGGATACCTTTCGCTCTATCAAGTGAGGCTACTATTCTACAACAAAACAGACAGGTAAATATTATACATTAACAGTCAAATTATTTCAAGCATGTTTCTAAAGATTGTAATTGTTTTCATATATGATATATCCAGGGCTAGACTGGGACAAACAAATAGACCAGACATTTTAAGAGAGAGCAGCCCACTGCCCCTTTTGTTTTTTTAACCATACTGCAAAACTGACAAGTATAATGCACTAGTTTGATTTAGAAAAACTTTAAGGTCTGTAAAATCCTCCTGTCACAAAACTGGTTATAATTAAATATAAAAAGTAAAAAATAATTTTAAAAAACTGAAACTATTGAATTCCACATTTAAATCAAGAATATCCTCTCAATGGGGGGGGGGGGGGGGGCAGCCCGGCAGCCCTACCTTGTTCACAGATACAGCAATGTAGTGAGAGGCACAAATAATAATGCTGGAGACTGGGCGAGGCTAAGGCAACAGGCCCAAGACCACAACTGGCCCACTGGGCAAATGCCCTTTGTGTACTTTGCTCAGCCCGGACCTAGATACATCATATATTGGACACATAAGGCAACTACAGATGCTAATGGCAGGAACATCCATTAAATACACGCTAGGAAAGGTGTAGCGAGGTTCAATGAAGTTGAAGCATAGTCTCGCCTTTATTATGGGGTACCTCAGCAACCTTGCCTATGGGTAGGATTTTCCCACAGAAATTAATTTTAGTTTAAATACAGGTTTAAATTTAAAGTTAATCTTCTTATTGCTATCTGTGGATGCATTTCGATTTCTTTTGATTATATTTAAATTTATATACATTTTCAATCTATCATACCATTTTAGTTGGACATACTCTTTATTAGCTGTGAGTTTAAAATTAAGCATCAAGATTCATTACGCAAATTAATGCAAATGAAAAAACAGGTCACTAATAAATAATTAATGGAGACTGCAGATAATCATGTGATAGAATTAGCTTTATGAGAATTTCTCTCTTGTCAATAAAAAGAAAAACACACAGCTCATCTTAAAGGGACAGTCAAGTCCAAAAAACACAAAAAAAAACCTTTCATGTTTCAAATAGGGCATGTAATTTTAAACAACTTTCCAATTTACTTTTATCACCAATTTTGCTTTGTTCTCTTGGTATTCTTAGTTGAAAGCTAAACCTAGGAGGTTCATATGCTAATTCCTTAGACTTTGAAGGCAGCCTCTAATCTAAATGCATTTTGACAGTTTTTCACCACTAGAGGGCATTAGTTCACGTGTTTCATATAGATAACATTGAGCTCATGCACGTGAATTTACCATAGAGACAGCTCTGATTGGCTAAAATGCAAGTCTGTCAAAAGAACTGAAATAAGGGGGCAGTCTGCTGAGGCTTAGATACAAGGTAATTACAGAGGTAAAATGTGTATTATTATAACTGTGTTAATTATGCTAAACTGGGGAATTGGTAATTAAGGGATTATCTATTTTTTAAAACAACAAACATTCTGGTGTTGACTGTCCCCTTTAAGTTTGGATCTCACTAGCAAATCCGAGTTTAAAGGTACACTAAACACAATTTGTTTCCTGATTCGTTGATTCAGATAGAGCATGCAATTTTTAGCAACTTTCTAATTTACTCCTATTATCAATTTTTATTCGTTCTCTTTGTATCTTTATTTAGAAAGCAGGAATGAAAGCTGCAGGACAATTTTTGGTTCAGTACCTAAGTTCCACTTGCTGATTGGTGTCTAAATGTAGCCACCAATAAGCAAGCACTATCCAGGGTTCTGAACCAAAAATGGGCCAGCTCCTGAGCTTTCAATCCTGCTTTTTCAAATAAAGATAGCAAGAGAACAAAAAAAATTCATTATCGGAGTAAATTAGAAAGTTGCTTAAAATTGCTGCTCTATCTGAATCATTAAATATTTTTTTTTTGTTTAGTGCCCCTTTAAAGATTATTAGTCAAGGTATGTCACTTTATATGAGTGCAGCTGGACATGTCAATATCACTTTATATAATGTACTTGGGTAACTTAGAGTCATTTTATACGAGTGCTGCTAGGCATGTCAGTGTCACTTTATTTAAATGGAATAGGGTAACTCAGACTATGGGGTAAAATTATTAAATCTCGGACGGACATGATTCGCTGTAGCGTATCATGTCCGCCTGCCATCACTAAATGCAGACAGCATACGCTGTCGGCATTTAAAATTGCACAAGCATTTTGTGTGAAATGATTGTGCAATGCCGCCCCCTGCACATTCATGGCCAATCGGCCGCTAGCAGGTGGTGTCAATCATGCCGATCGTATCTGATCGGGATGATTGCTATCCGCCACATCAGAGGTGGTGGACGAGTTAAGGATTAGCGGTCTGAAGGCTCACGTGGAAACAGCTGCTTCACAGCTTAATAAATCAACCCCTATGTCACTTTATATGAGTGCACCTGGGAATGTCAGTGTCACTTTAAATAAATGCACTTGGATAACATGCAGTATGTACCTTTATTTGAGTGTATCTGTGCATGTCAGTATCAGTTTATATAAATTAACTTTACACAGAGAATGTTGCTTTATAGTAGTGCACCTGGGAGTGTCAGACAATAACACTTTATAGTAGTGCACCTGGGAGTGTCAGACAATATCACTTTATAGTAGTGCACCTGGGAGTGTCAGACAATATCACTTTATAGTAGTGCACCTGGGAGTGTCAGACAATATCACTTTATAGTAGTGAACCTGGGAGTGTCAGACAATATCACTTTATAGTAGTGCACCTGGGAGTGTCAGACAATAACACTTTATAGTAGTGCACCTGGGAGTGTCAGACAATATCACTTTATAGTAGTGCACCTGGGAGTGTCAGACAATATCACTTTATAGTAGTGAAACTGGGAGTGTCAGACAATATCACTTTATAGTAGTGCACCTGGGAGTGTCAGACAATAACACTTTATAGTAGTGCACCTGGGAGTGTCAGACAATATCACTTTATAGTAGTGCACCTGGGAGTGTCAGACAATATCACTTTATAGTAGTGCACCTGGGAGTGTCAGACAATATCACTTTATAGTAGTGCACCTGGGAGTGTCAGACAATATCACTTTATAGTAGTGCACCTGGGAGTGTCAGACAATATCACTTTATAGTAGTGCACCTGGGAGTGTCAGACAATATCACTTTATAGTAGTGCACCTGGGAGTGTCAGACAATATCACTTTATAGTAGTGCACCTGGGAGTGTCAGACAATATCACTTTATAGTAGTGCACCTGGGAGTGTCAGACAATATCACTTTATAGTAGTGAACCTGGGAGTGTCAGACAATATCACTTTATAGTAGTGCACCTGGGAGTGTCAGACAATAACACTTTATAGTAGTGCACCTGGGAGTGTCAGACAATATCACTTTATAGTAGTGCACCTGGGAGTGTCAGACAATATCACTTTATAGTAGTGCACCTGGGAGTGTCAGATCATGTTACTTTATAGTAGTGCACCTGGGACTGTCAGACAATATCACTTTATAGTAGTGCACATGGGAGTGTCAGACAATATCACTTTATAGTAGTGCACCTGGGAGTGTCAAACAATATCACTTTATAGTAGTGCACCTGGGAATGTCAGACAATATCACTTTATAGTAGTGAACCTGGGAGTGTCAGACAATATCACTTTATATTAGTGCACCTGGGAGTGTCAGACCATGCCACTTTTTAGTCGTGCACCTGGGAGTGTCAGACCATATTACTTTATAGTAGTGCACCTGGGACTGTCAGACAATATCACTTTATATTAGTGCACCTGGGAGTGTCAGACCATGCCACTTTTTAGTAGTGCACCTGGGAGTGTCAGACCATATTACTTTATAGTAGTGCACCTGGGACTGTCAGACAATATCACTTTATAGTAGTGCGCCTTGGAGTGTCAGATCATGTTACTTTATAGTAGTGCACCTGGGAGTTTCAGGCCATGTCACTTTATAGTAGTGCACCTGGGAGTGTTAGATCATGTTACTTTATAGTAGTGCACCTAGGAGTGTCAGACCATGTTACTTTATAGTAGTGCACCTGGGAGTGTCAGATCATGTTACTTTATAGTAGTGCACCTGGGAGTGTTAGATCATGTTACTTTATAGTAGAGCACCTGGGAGTGTCAGACCATGTTACTTTATAGTAGTGTACCTGGGAGTGTCAGATCATGTTACTTTATAGTAGTGCACCTAGGAGTGTTAGATCATGTTACTTTACAGTAGTGCATCTAGGAGTGTCAGATCATGTTACTTTATAGTAGTGCACCTGGGAGTGTCAGATCATGTTACTTTATAGTAGAGCACCTGTGAGTGTTAGATCATGTTACTTTATAGTAGTGCACCTGGGAGTGTCAGATCATGTTACTTTATAGTAGAGCACCTGTGAGTGTTAGATCATGTTACTTTATAGTAGAGCACCTGGGAGTGTCAGACAATATCACTTTATAGTAGTGCACCTGGGAATGTCAGATCATGTTACTTTATAATAGTGCACCTGGGAGTGTCAGACCATGTCACTTTATAGTAGTGCACCTGGGAATGTGAGACCATATTACTTTATAGTAGTGTACCTGGGAGTGTCAGATCATGTCACTTTATAGTAGTGTACCTGGGAGTGTCAGGCCATGTCACTTTATAGTAATGTGACACAGTATACTAATTTAAAACACTGCAGATTATCATGTCACACTGTGTCACATTATATAAGTGCATGTTACATTATAATAATTGAAAACACTGCACATGATCATGTCACACTGTCACATTATATAAGTGCATGCCACAGTATACTAATTTAAAACACTGCAGATTATCATGTCACACTGTGTCACATTATATAAGTGCATGTTACATTATAATAATTGAAAACACTGCACATGATCATGTCACACTGTGTCACATTATATAAGTGCATGTCACAGTATAATAATTGAAAACACTGCACATGATCATGTCACACTGTGTCACATTATATAAGTGCATTTCACAGTATACCAATTTAAAAGACTGCACATGATCATGTCACACTGTGTCACATTATATAAGTGCATGTCACAGTATACTAATTTAAAAGACTGCACATGATCATGTCACACTGTGTCACATTATATAACTGCATGTCACAGTATACTAATTTAAAAGACTGCACATGATCATGTCACACTGTGTCACATTATATAACTGCATGTCACAGTATACTAATTTAAAAGACTGCACATGATCATGTCACACTGTGTCACATTATATAAGTGCATGTCACAGTATACTAATTTAAAAGACTGCACATGATCATGTCACACTGTGTCACATTATATAAGTGCATGTCACAGTATACTAATTTAAAAGACTGCACATGATCATGTCACACTGTGTCACATTGTATAACTGCATGTTACAGTATACTAATTTAAAAGACTGAACATGATCATGTCACACTGTGTCACATTATATTATATATAAGTGCATGTCACAGTATAGCAATTTAAAAGACTGCACATGATCATGTCACACTGTGTCACATTATATAAGTGCATGTCACTGTATACCAATTTAAAAGACTGCACATGATCATGTCACACTGTGTCACATTATATAACTGCATGTCACAGTATACTAATTTAAAAGACTGCACATGATCATGTCACACTGTGTCACATTATATAAGTGCATGTCACAGTATACTAATTTAAAAGACTGCACATGATCATGTCACACTGTGTCACATTATATAACTGCATGTAACAGTATACTAATTTAAAAGACTGCACATGATCATGTCACACTGTGTCACATTATATAAGTGCATGTCACAGTATACTAATTTAAAAGACTGCACATGATCATGTCACACTGTGTCACATTATATAAGTGCATGTCACAGTATACTAATTTAAAAGACTGCACATGATCATGTCACACTGTGTCACATTGTATAACTGCATGTAACAGTATACTAATTTAAAAGACTGCACATGATCATGTCACACTGTGTCACATTGTATAACTGCATGTAACAGTATACTAATTTAAAATACTGCACATGATCATGTCACACTGTGTCACATTATATAAGTGCATGTCACTGTATATCAATTTAAAATACTGCACATGATCATGTCACACTGTGTCACATTATATAAGTGCATGTCACTGTATATCAATTTAAAAGACTGCACATAATGATCATATCACACTGTGCCACATTATATTATATATAAGTGCATGTTACATTATAACAATTTAAAAGACTGAACATGAGCATGTCACACTGTGTCACATTATATAAGTGCATGTCACTGTATAGCAATTTAAAAGACTGAACATGATCATGTCACACTGTGTCACATTATATTATATATAAGTGCATGTTACATTATAACAATTTAAAAGACTGAACATGAGCATGTCACACAGTGCCGCGTTATGTAAGTGCATGTCACAAAGTGTCACTTTATAGGACTGCACCTGAGCATATCATAGAGTGTTACCATTTATAGTAGTGTGTTTGAGCTTGTCACTTTGTACAAGGGCACCTAAACATGTCATAGTGTCACATTGTGTGAGGGGGGGGGGGCTGAGCAAAATCAGACTGTGTCACTTTGTAGGAATATAACACAGTGAGCCATTATATGTTATCATGTTTTACAGTGGTGGTTGCAGTGCCTTATGACTTATACAAAGTCTAGTGCTACAATTCAACTGCCAATATTCTTCATGTCCGATTTTCCCTGCAAGTTGAGAAACTGCAACAGCTCAAAGTTAGCACACAGAGGTGTATGTAAGTGATATAGAGGTCCAGGGATTAGTAACTGGTATGGTGAGGACCTCAACTGGAGGATAACACTCAATAGCAAAGGCTGAAATCTCAGACACTGCAGAGCATGGCAAGCTTTGATTATTAAAATGATCTCATTGCAGAAAAGCTGGTGACCCATTTAATCAAGTCATTACAGCAAGAGCCTCTCTAGAAATGTACCATGCCCAGACACATAATCAGGGCACGGAGGGAAGTCTCAGGGTCATCTCTGTGGGAAAGATCTTCAGATATGTCACAGAAAGTGTTCATCACCATAAAGGGTCTGTTATAGATTAATTCAATCAGATGAAGAAATTAAAGTTTTCCATATATATATATATATATATACACACACACACACACACACACACACACACACAGTGTGGATATAAAAAGTCTACACACCCCTGTTAAAATGTCAGGTTTCTTTGATGTAAAAAAAATGAGACAAAGATAAATAATTTCAGAACTTTTTCCACCTTTAATGTGACCTATAAACTGTACAACTCAATTGAAAAACAAACTTAAATATTTTAGGTAAAGGGAAATAAAAAAATAAAATAATATGGTTGCATAAGTGTGAACACCCTCTTATAACTGGGGATGTAGCTGTGTTCAGAATTAAGCAATCACATTCAAAATCATGCTAAATAGGAGTCAGTACACACCTGTCATTATTTAATGTCCCTCTGATTAACCCCAAATAAAGTTCAGCTGTTCTAGTAGGTCTTTCCTGACATTTTCTTAGTCGCATCCTACAGCAAAAGCCATGGTCCGCAGAGAGCTTCTAAAGCATCAGAGGGATCTCATTGTTAAAAGGTATCAGTCAGGAGAAGGGTACAAAAGAATTTCCAAAGCCTTAGATATACCATGGAACACAGTGAAGACAGTCATCATCAAGTGAAGAAAATATGGTGCAACAGTAACATTACCAAGAACTGGATGTCCCTCCAAAATTGACGAAAAGACAAGAACAAAACTGGTCTGGGAGGCTGCTAAAAGGCCTACAGCAACATTAAAGGAGCTGCAGGAATATCTGGCAAGTACTGGCTGTGTGGTACATGTGACAACAATCACCCGTATTCTTCATATGTCTGGGCTATGGGGTAGAGTGGCAAGACGGAAGCCTTTTCTTACAAAAAAAACATCCAAGCCCAGCTAAATTTTGCAAAAACACATCTGAAGTTTCCCAAAAGCATGTTGGAAAAGGTGTTATGGTCTGATGAAATCAAAGTTGAACTTTTTGGCCATAATTCCAAAAGATATGTTTGGCGCAAAAACAACACTGCATATCACCAAAAGAACACCATACCCACAGTGAAGCATGGTGGTATCAGCATCATGCTTTGGGGCTGTTCTTCTTCAACTGGAACTGGGGCCTTAGTCAAGGTAGAGGGAATTATGAACAGTTCCAAATACCAGTAAATATTGGCACAAAACCTTCAGGCTTCTGCTAGAAAGCTGAACATGAAGAGGAACTTCATCTTTCAGCATGACAACGCCCCAAAGCATACATCCAAATCAACAAAGGAATGGCTTCACCAGAAGAAGATTAAAGTTTTGGGATGGCCCAGCCAGAGCCCAGACTTGAGTCAAATTCAAAATCTGTGGGGTGATCTGAAGAGGGCTGTGTACAGGAGATGCCCTCGCATTCTGACAGATTTAGAGTGTTTTTGCAAAGAAGAGTGGGCAAATCTTACCAAGTCAAGATGTGCCATGCTGATAGACTCATACCCAAAAAGACTGAGTGCTGTAATAAAATCAAAAGGTGCTTCAACAAAGTATTAGTTTAAGGGTGTTCACACTTATGCAACCATATTATTTTAGTTTTTAATTTTTATTTCCCTTTACCTAAAAGATTTCAGTTTGTTTTTCAATTGAGTTGTACAGTTTATAGGTCACATTAAAGGTGGAAAAAGTTCTGAAATGATTTATCTTTGTCTCATTTTTTTACATCACAGAAACCTGACATTTTAACAGGGGTGTGTAGACTTTTTATATCCACTGTATATATATATGGAAAACTTTAATTTCTTCATCTGATTGAATTAATCTATAACAGACCCTTTATGGTGATGAACACTACCTGTGACATATCTGAAGATGTTTCCCACAGAGATGACCCTGAGACTTTCCCACAATTTGCATGGTGCACTATCCATTAAAGGGACATGAAACCCACATTTTTAATTTCATGATTCAGATATAGGCCTCTATTTAACAAGGTCTGGCGGACCTGATCCGACAGAGCGGATCAGGTCCACCAAACCTCGCTGAATATGGAGAGCAATACGCAGGCTCTGCAGGCTCGCCAGAAACACGGGGCATCAAGCTCCATTCGGAGCTTGATAGATAGGCTCCAGAGAATACAATTTTAAACAACTGTCTATTACTTCTATTATCTAATTTGTTTCATTCTCTTGGTATCATTTGTTGAAGTAGCAGCAATGCACTAATGGTCTCTAACTGAACTCATGGGTGAGACAATCACAATTGATATATATGTATGTACTGTCTGATATATCTAGCTTTCTGTTCCAATAGCTGGTTGACTTATGTGTCTGATTTGTCTTCATATAACTATACAGGATGTTAACGATAAGGGATCGTTCTGGGGAAGGCTCAATACCCATGTAGTTGTACCATGCATATGTATATACTGACATGCATATTCACGTTCTCTTGTCTACCAATATAGGATATTCTGTGTAATTAGTGGGATCACATTCACTATCGCTGTCTCTATGCTAATTAGGTACGGTCTCCTCTGGACTGACACTTTGGGGATTTTATGTCTAACGGACATCGCATATGTATCTTTCTATACATTTTAGTTTAGTTTTTTGATACTATGTTTATACTATTGTTACATTTCTGACATTGTGTCCATATGATTGCTGCCATAGATGATGATGACCTTGCATGACCATTCTGCATTTTCTGTACTTTATGCATTTTAAGTAAGCTTGCAATTTTGGTGTTGTTTACATTAGTGGGGTTGCCTAGCCAACAATTTTGGCGGTTTTTAAACTGGGGGAGGGTCTTTTGTGGGTGTATAAATGTTTGCTTCACAGTATGTACTTTGGTCTGATGAAGGGGTGTATTCCCCGAAACGTCACTTAATAAATCCATTATTTGTCAAGACCAGTGAGTGCTGTTTCCTGCTTGCTCTATATTGAACCTTACTCTAGCACCCTGGCATTGGAACTTAACTGTTTGTGAGAGTGCACCTGCCTCAATTATATATATATATATATATATATATATATATATATATATATATATATGCAGCTACCAATCAACAGCTAGAACCTAGGTTCTCTGCTGCGCCTGAGCTTTCCTAAATAAAGCTTTCAGCTAAGGATAACAAGAGAAGGAAGCAAATTAAATAATATAAGTAAATTGGAAAGTTGTTTAAAATTGTATTCTCTATCTGAATCATGACAGAAGTTTGGGTTTTTTTATGTCCCTTTAAGGATAGATGATTGTCTGAAAAATGGCATTTGAATGGTATGATAAAAATTTTCCTTTAAATTAATTTGCACATATTAGTGCAGCTGTTAACAAAATAATATAAAACTTAGAATTTAAGAGCCAGGCAGAATAAGAGAAAGAGTGTGTGTGTGTGTGTGTGTGTCTTTGTATGTTCTCGTAGTATCCTTATTGAAAAGCATCAATGCACCACTGGGAGCTAGCTGGTGGTGGGTGACTACACACATATGAATCTTGTCATTAGCTCACCAGATGTGTTTAGCTAGTTCCCAAAAGTGCATTGCTGTGCTTAAATATACCCTTCAACAAAAGATACTAAGAGAATGAGGCAAATTTGATAGTAGAAGTAAAATGCTTAAATTTGCATTCTCTTTCAGACCCTTGACATTTTTTGACTTCACTGTCCCTTTAAAGGAAAATTGCCTTTTAGAAGTAGGGAAAGTAACAATAAAATGTATTTTTCCCTAACACTGTTAGAGTTAACAATCAAACGTTCCATTTGATTCAAGAACAAATAGCAAAATTAACATTTAAAATAATGAAATTAACTTTTGTTAAAAGTAATTATTTCCAAATGTTGGTCTAACAGTTCATAAAAAAATGTAGCAAAACATTTGCCCGTTTTTAATTATTCATACAATATTGCTGCATCATATGTTAGTGGAGTGCGTACAAGCGACAGTGAAAAGATGTCCTTTTTATTTATTTCTGTATCTCAGTCCAGAGATAAAATTTTATGCAGGACATCTGTTTATAAAATAAAAAAGGTTTATTTTCCAACTTTAATGAATGTAACATTTGAATATTCATATACTCAAATACTGATTTGCCTTGACTTTAATTTAAGTCTATGGGAATCAATATTAAAATGAATATTTGAATGGTAACATTGTATTTGATATTGGAATAGTAATATGTTTAGAAAATTTTGGAATGGCGGAACATTAGCAGAAATGTTTCTAGCAAAATTTACTACAGTTTTTCAGGGGCATACGCACATATGCTATGAGTGCACCAGCTTTCAAACACCACACATTCTCACAGAGGACCCGATATTTAAAACATAGAAAAACTGACCCACGAGAAACTGCCTGCTTGGGTTCGTCAGGCTCAATGATTGTCGTCCTGTCAAAATATTCTACAAAAAGGGGCTAACCCGCAAAGTGACGGCGATTGGTGACGTGTCTCCCGTAGGAAGAAATAGGACTCGCGGCTTCTGCAAAAGTCCGCCCACATCGTCACCTGTTGGCATTTTCAGAGGGCAGGGATATTTGAACTGTACAGACAGTGGGGCATATGTATCAAGCTCCGAATGGAGCTTGATGCCCCGTGTTTCTGGCGAGCCTGCAGGCTCGCCAGAAACAGCAGTTATGAAGCAGCGGTCACAAAGACCGCTGCTCCATAACCTGTCCGCCTGCTCTGAGCAGGCGGACAGACATCGCCACAATACAACCCAATTGAGTACGATTGGGTTGATTGACACCCCCTGCTGGCGGCCCATTGGCCGCGAGTCTGCAGGGGGCGGCGTTGCACCAGCAGCTCTTGTGAGCTGCTGGTGCAATGCTGAATATGGAGAGCGTATTGCTCACCGTATTCAGCGAGGTCTGGCGGACTTGATCCACACTGTCGGATCAGGTCCGCCAGACCTTGATAAATAGGCCCCAGTGCATTCACTGAAACGAAACACTGCTTCTGTGTAAGAACACTTCAAATAATACATACCTAGCCTAACTGTAACTAAACCTACACTACCTGCCTCACACTGGAAGATCTTGCCACTAAAAAGGGGGCAAGAAAAACATGGCAGAAACCCACTCCACTCCACTGGAACGCCCAGCTAACTCCCACAGAACGCCTACATCTATGTCATGTCTTCGCTATACTTGAAAACTTGATGATAAAAGTAAATTAGAGAGTTGTTTAAAATGACATGCCCTATCTAAACCATGAAAGTTTCATTTGGACTTTACTGTCCCTTTAAGTATTGTATTGCTTTTAAACATCTTTTTTTTAATAATAAAAAGAGCACAAAAAAAAGATGTTTTGAATCTATACAATGCTTAAATTAATTTGCATTTTAGAAGAAATTGCAAATCATTTAAACATTGTATATAAATGTAACACCCCAAACAAAAAGCCTAACTCTAAACCCAAAAGTTTCTACTCACTCAACTTGTGTCTCTTCAATTCTTCAATAATGAAATCTATACCACCGCAAGCTCTCTGAGCAGGTATGGGGGCATATTTATCAAGTTCCGTACGGAGCGTAATGCCCCTTGTTTCCGACGAGAACACTGCTCCAAAACTTGTCCGCCTGCTCTGAGGCCATGGACAGAAATCAACCCAATCAAATACGATCGGGTTGATTGACACCCCCTGCTAGCGGCTCATTGGCCGCAAATTTGTAGGGGGCGGCATTGCACCAGTAATTCACAAGAACTGCTGGTGCAATGATAAATGCCGACAGAGTATGCTGTCGGCATTTATCGATGTGTGGCGGACATGATACGCTACTTTGTATCATGTCCGCTCACACATTGATAAATATGCCCCATAGTGTTTGATTCCTGATCCTCTAATAAAACATAGCATATGTGAGTATGCCGCTGCAACCGTAAGAACTTTTACTAGACACTTGCACATTTTAATTGTGATTGCTCTATCCCTTTGTGTAGTGGCCGAGCAAATCTCTCATAGGTCTGAGTAATCGCTGAGATTCACACCACCACTACACATAGGAATATTGATAATGTGATGTATATCAAATCAGACTAGGGAAAGTACATTCTTTTAAATATCAGAAACAGAATTTATAAGTGAAGGGAAAAAAGCTTTACATTTCCAACCCTAGTTATTGACCTCTTGCTATGATACATTTTGTATTCTGCCCTCTGTATGGTTGGGTTCAGCAGGTATTGTACAATTTCCCCTTGCTAAGTACAGGAAGCAGTACAGCTGACATGATATGATCATCACTTACTGAGCAGTCACACCTCCTCATCCAATTTCAAACATATTACTTGCACTTGTAGAATTGCAAGAGGCAGATTACGTAGGAAAATTGCTCTGACAAAAAACCACTATTTAGTTGCTGTGGTTTAATAGCAATAATTTCAATGTCACAGATGAAAGCGTGCTGCAGACTCGAGGAAATGCATGACGGTGAAAGTGAGTTTAATGGCCAGGGTAAACAAGTCATGTTTTTTCTGCATGCCAGAGCACAGACAAAAAGTAAATATGAGTTGCCTAGGCATAATGGGGCCTATTTATCAAATGTCTTGCAGACCTGATCCGACAGTGCGGATCAGGTCCGCAAGACATTGCTGAATGCGGAGATCAATACGCTCTCCGTATTCAGCATTGCACCAGCAGCTCACAAGATTCCAATGGCAATTCCTGTCCGCCTGCTCAGAGATAGATAGGCCCCAATGTATGTGACCATAGGAAACACGAGTCTATCACCAATGAGATGAATTGTAAGCAAAAATTAATGAGATAACTTAGGACTCTTCAAAACCTAACAATGATTTTACGTTCCCCATTCACTCAAGGGTATCTGCAAGATGTTTCCTGATATAGAAAATGTACTGAGCAAAGAGGTAAAGTTATATTGTAAGTGGTATGGTGAGAATTGGTTCTTAGGGGCAGATTTATCATTGTCCGCCTCCCATCGATAAATGATGACAGCATATGCTGTCTGCATTTATCATTGCACAAGCATTTCTCGTGAAATGCTTTTGCAATACCGCCCCATAGACGCTAGCAGATCGTATCTGATCGGGATGATTGCTGTCCACCACCTCCGAGGTGGTGTACGGGTTAAGGAGAAGCGGACTTGCGACCGCTGCGTCTTAACTTCTGTTTCCGGCGAGCCTGAAGGTTCACATGGAAACAGGTGAATACGGGGGTTGATAAATCGGCCGCTTAATCTCTTTGCAGATGTTTTCAACAAAGGATATCAAGAGAACAAAACAAATGAAACAATGAAAGTAAATTGGAAAGTTGTTTAAAATCACATGCTCTATATGAATCATGAAAGAAAAAAATGGGGTTTAAGTCTCTTTAAATAAAGGTATATTTTTTTTTTTCTTTAAGGTCTGGACTGACCAAGAATAAATGTAAAGCTTACATACTTACTGGCTAACACTGGAATTAATTAATTAATGACAAGGATATTGCTAAATAATTATTGAATAGTGTTTAACATTTCAAAATTTAAAGGGACACTGAACCCAATTTTTTTCTTTCATGATTCAGATAGAGCATGCAATTTTAAGCAACTTTCTATTTTACTCCTATTATCAATTTTTCTTCGTTCTCTTGCTAATTTTATTTGAAAAAAAGAAGGCATCTAAGCTATTTGCTTGGTTCAGAACCATGGAAAGCACTTGTTCATTGGTGGATGAATTTATCCACCAATCAGCAAGAACAACCCAAGTTGTTCACCAAATATGGGCCGGCATCTAAACTTACATTTTTGCATTTCAAATAAAGATACCAAGAGAATGAAGAAAATTTGATAATAGTAGTAAATTAGAAAGTTGCTTAAAATTGCATGCTCTATCTAAATCACAAAAGAAAATATTTGGGTTCAGTGTCCCTTTAAGAGTAACGGTTACCACCACATACACAAATCCTCTATTTTGTCTAGCATTCATTTGGTTAATTAGTTTTTTTGTTAAAATGTTGTTCATTAAGAGCCAGATTACAAGTGAACTACTAAATATTGCATTCAAGAAAGCTATATTTGCGCTCCACTGTGTAATACCAGCGCACACTAATGTGCACTGGTATTACAAGTTAACACGAGAGTGCGCTTCCATAGACTCCAATGGGAGCCTCGTTCTGATGCTGTCAGAGATGGCATCAGAACTAAAGCGCAGCGAACGGGGTAAGTCGTGCAGCAATTGCAACCTTTGTAAATATATATGTATATAAGCATATACATATATATTTTTTAGGAATAACACAGTCCTCAAAGACCACAATTTAAAGGCACTTTTCAGTGCAGTTTTTTTTCTAACACTCCACTTTCACCAACTTTAGATCCCAAAAACTACATAGTGCAGTTGTTTTTACTTTAAATGTCCGCCGCACATCGGCATACGCTGTCTGCATTTATCATTTCTAGTGTAATGCTTGTGCAATGCCACCCCCTGCAGATTCGCAGCCAATCGGCCGCTAGCAGGGGGTGTCAATCAAACCGATAAAAAAACTATAATACCCTCTATTTTGAGGGCACTTTTAACAAATTAACCAGAGATCGGATCTCTAGTTAATTTTCCAAGCTTGTGGTAGTAATAACCAGCCACTTGTAATGGCTGGTTAATTATCGGGCACCAGCAAATTTAGTGATCCCCTTATAATCTAGACCTTATTGTTTTCAGACTAATGCCCAGAATATGGAAAATACAGGTTTTTTTTAAATTCATCTGATCACAATTAAATTGTTTTTCTGCATTTATTAAGTAAAAAAATAAAATAATAGTTGCCACTTCTGAAATGTTAGTTACCACAAAACTCAGGTGGCAATGCCAGCTAGCTCTCTGGGAAGATCAACTGGTCGGTCCAGTGTGCAATTGTCAAATCCTAATTACACAAACCTCATTGCACCCGTGACATTAGTTTTGTCCCCTCCACGGCAAATTCAGGCAACATTCCGTCTGCGTTCAGCAGGAGCCAGCTTTATTTCTCCTAATCAAAATGATTTAGCTGCAAAAAGTCCATTCCATTTCACTGACAGCACAGCCTCATTTATCACGCTGACAGGGCGCAATTGAAACAGATGCAACAATGAAACTAATGGTTCAACTGATTCCTATTGATCCAGCGCCACAATGTCTAATTAATAGTCTACCAACTATCTGCTAAGAACTGTTCTGTAGCACTGTACATGCTAGGGGATGTTTTCTTTATCTATCAAGTCTTTCTGTGGCATGTTCAAAGACAGCTTTGCTGCATAATTTATGGCTACAAACCAGCTTGATTAATTAATGGATGAGTAGGTGTATGTGGGGGGGGGGGTAGAGTGAAACTGGTTGCCAAGAAAATCTGGTAGACGCACAGCAGTGGGTGCTATAAATTTCATTTTGGAAAACCCTTATAGCAGGAAAAAAAATAATCCACACATGGACACTGAGATTCTGGGCATTTCTCTGGATTTAGAATATTTCATTAGAAAGAATAGCTGTGAAGTCGACCAATCAGAAACCTCAGTTTAGTAGACACCTCCAGCAAAACATCCTGGGAATATGGGAGATATACCTTATTAGTTGCTCATTAAAAAGGTGCTGACAGATAACAAGATAAAAGTGTCTTTAAAAAAATGATTAGAAAAAAATCATATCTTATATTTTTATTTCCTTAAAGGAGAATTAATCCGTAGTTTTACATACATAGTATATATAATATCAGCAATTAAGCATTGGGTTATAAAATATTTACATACAAAATATACAAATTCCTTTAGAAAAACTTATCAAATGATTTATCTACAAAAAAATCTTCATAGTCTTTAACCCCTTGAGTGCTAACGACGGCTCTGAGCTGTCGCAGAGTTTCTCACTAGCACTCTACCATCTTGAGGGAGATCTGGGGGCTCCCACCCGCTCCTACCCCAGCGATCGGGCCTGCATAGTGACAGGCATCGCCGGGGCTTCATGTTTTGCGCGGTGACGTCACGCGCAATGACGTCACCGTGCAACTTTATTAAAAAATGACAATACAAAGTATAGGGAAAAGGGGCATGCTGCTTAGACACCTGTATCTCAAGCATCTAAGCAGCTACAGACCCCCAAGACCCATCGTTAGAAAGGTAATCGCCTAACCTTTCTGGAAAAAAAATACAAAAAGCTAAAAAATAAAAATTTCAAAAAATAAAAATTTCAAAAAAACCTTAAATCACCTTAGCACCCAGGTGGGAAAGTGCTTAGCACTCAAAGAGGCCTATTTAACAAAGGTCTGTCGGACCTGATCCAACAGTGCGGATTAGGTCCGACCGACCTCGCTGAATGCGGAGAGCAATATGCTCTCCGTATTCAGCATTGCACCAGCAGCTCTTGTGAACTGTTGGTGCAACGCCGCCCCCTGCAGACTCGCGGCCGCCAGCAGGGGGGTGTCAATCAACCCGATCGTACTCGATCGGGTTTAATTGCGGCGATCTCTGTCTGCCTAATTAGAGCAGGCGGACAGGTTATGGAGCAGCGCTGCTCCCTAACTTGTGTTTCTGGCGAGTCTGAAAACTCGTGAGAAACACGGGCCCTCAAAAGCTTAATAGTGATTTTCTGTTGAAATTCAATAGATACATTGTTCTAAACGTCTAAACATTTTTAAAGCATTTAAACTGAGAGATAGGGGTAGATTTATCAAGCAGTGGATGCTGGAATCTACCCCCGAAGTCTTACGACCGCTGCTCCTTAACTCATCCGCCACCTCTGGCGGTCTGCAATCATCCCGATCAGATCCGTTAGGTATGATTGACACTCCCTGCTAGCGGCCGGTTGTATAAGCTGTCGGCATTTATCGATGACGGGCGGACATGATCCGACATTTGATAAATCTACCCCTTAGTAGCAAGCTCTCGTGCATTGGTGATTTTTATCCTTCTATCTCTTGAAAAAAACTGCAACTAGAATTCTCCATAAAAGGGATATTTTACAATATTTAAGGTATTTTTGTTTGTTTGGTTCAATTATAGAAAAAAATGTTAACCTCTTAATTTAAAGATCGAACCTTGGAACTGGGCTTGTAGTATATACAGCTGTTTGATTACCAGGCAAGCGTGCATACACCTAACTGTTGCCTGTACCTGAAGAATGTACAATGTGCCGATCTTACAGTTAAAACATTTAATTTACAATGTTATGCTGGGGCTTTATAGCTAATACTGATTAAAGGGATAGTAAAGTCAAAATTAAACTTTCATGATTCAGATAGAGTAGCAATTTTAAGCAACTTTCTTATTTACTCCTATTATTAATTTTTTTTTCGTTCTCTTGTTATCTTTATTTGAATGAAAGCTTAGGAGCCGGCCTATTTTTGATTCACCACCTGGGTAGCGCTTGATGATTAGTGGCTACATTTAGACACCAATCAGAAAGTGCTACCGAGGTACTGAACCAAAAATGGGCCGGCTCCTATGCTTACATTCTTGCTTTTTCAAATAAAGATAAAAAAATAAAAAAAATAAAAAATTTATACTAGGGGGTAAATGTATTAATGTGCGAGCGTACGCTGTCAGCATTTATCGTTGCACAAGCAGTTCTTGTAAACTGCTGGTGCAATGCTGCCCCCTGCAGATTCGCGGCCAATCAGCCGCTAGCAGGGGATGTCAATCAACCCGATCGTATTCGTATTTAGACTCGCCGGAATCAAGAGGCATCAAGCTCCATACGGAGCTTGATAAATTGACCACTAGGAGTAAATTAGAAAGTTGCTTAAAATAGCTGCTCTATCTGAATCACGAAAGTTTAATATTTTGACTAGACTATCCCTTTAATATACACAGGAGCTCTTAAAGGGACACTCAATCAAAATGAAACTTTCATTATTCAGATAGAGCAGCCATTTTAAACAACTTTCCAGTTTACTTCCATTAACAAAATGTGCACAGTCTTTTTATATTTAAACGTTTTGAGTCACCAGCTCCTACTGAGCATGTGCAAGAATAAGTGTGTATGCATTTGTGAATGGCTGAGGGCTGTCACATGGTACGTGTATGCATTTGTGATTGGCTGATGGCTGTCACATGGTACAGGGGGAGTGGAAAAAGACATAACTTTTAAAATTGTCAGGAAAAAAATCTACTACTCTTTTGAAGTTCAGACTAAGTGCTATTGCATTGTCTTGTTATCTTGCATTTGTTGATTATGCAAATCTACAGTGTTGACTGGTCCTTTAAAAGGTAGTTTGTGGTTGGCTCTGTGTTTTCCTTGTTCCTCCCTGTATCCAGTAATATGATCTAAAGTTAGAAACAAATTCATCTAAAATGTGTTTGCACAAGAATATTTCACACACCAAATATAGCTTGAAATAGAGAACAGGGGGCCAATTTATCAATGTTAAATACACTGTCTGCATTTAACATTGCACAAGCAGTTCACCAGAGCTGCTTGTGCAATGCCGCCAATGCCAAACCAGAAGGTGTCAATCAGCCCGACCGTATAGGATTGGGCGAATTGCAGACAGCAGCCTCAGAGGTGGCGGACCAGTTAAGACCGTTGTTTCATAACTGCTGTTTCCGGCGATAATTCGTCCCCCAAGTGTTTTGTTTGAGTAAGTTTCCATTTGTGGGCAAGGGCTTTATAACAATAACTGTGTTATACACAAGCAGACTACAAGCAAGAAGACCTAAATTCACTAAATGTCAAGCAACCCCTGCACTACAGTGTTCATTTAAAGGGACAGTGTACCCCCAAAATTTCTTCTCTTTAATTTGTTCCCAATTATTTATTTTACCTGCCGGAGTGTATTAAATTGCTTACAAGTAGCTCGTTAACCCTTTTTTCGGCATTTGAAATAGCTGGTTATCCTGTAGTATCCCCACCTATACTGAAAGTCTCTATACTTAAAGGACCAGTCAACACATTTGATTTGCATAATCAACAAATGCAAGATAACAAGACAATGCAATAGCACTTAGTCTGAACTTCAAATGAGTAGTAGATTTTTTTATAACAATTTTCAAAGTTATGTTTATTTCCACTCCCTTTGTACCATGTGATAGCAATCAGCCAATCACAAATGCATATATGTATAGTCTGTGAATTCTTGCACATGCTCAGTAGGACCTGGTGACTCAAAAAGTGTAAATATAAAAGACTGTGCACATTTTTTTTAATGGAAGTAAATTGGAAAGTTGTTTAAAATTACATGCTGTATCTGAATCCTGAAAATTTAATTTAACCTGAGTATCCCTTTAAGTACAGGCTATTGGCAGGATATGTAAACACAGCTCAAATAAGAAATTACACTCCTGCTGGGGTGTAGAAGAGAAGAGATAACTAATAAAATGATAATTTTCCATTGTTCTCTCTTTTACAAACAAATATAAGAAAAGGAAGCAAATTGTGTACACAAAGTGATAACATCATGAGATCTGATATTACCTGCAAGCTCAACCTATTTTAATAGGTTGTGGGTTCAAAGCACAAAACCAGAAATTTTATATACTCACATAAACTCAAAGATCCAGTTTCTTATATTATACTTTGCAGCTGGAATAACAAATCATTAAAAATACATTAAGAGAAACATAATTTTACAGTATACTGCCCCTTTAATGTTCATGAATTCCATTCAATACATTGACCCATAGTTACTAAGCTATATCATAACTCTTTGAGCTGTTTTTAGCCATTTTGCTAAAAAATGTTTAACATAATTTGCAGTGGTTTTTTTTATATGAAGTACCCACACAATTCATATCTTGTTTTTTTTTTTTTTTTATTTGGGGGGGGGGGGGGGAAGGGTTAGAAGCCCAAGCACTTATAGAAAAAAAAAAAGACTTTAGTTTTCAGCAAAACATGTAACCACAGGAGTTATTATTATCAGTTCACCTTCCCAAAAGGCCAGACTAAGGTATTCCATATCTGTGCTGTTTAATATAATTTCACAAGATAAACTATATTATTTTTGTCCCTTTACACCATCTTGCAAATACAAGCAGAAAAAAATATTGTCCTGTCAGATTTTGCTACGGCCAGGACATGCGTGCATGCGCAGTTAAAATTCAATGTGACGATACTGTAAAACAAATAAAAATTCAATATAAAAATTATATATATATTTTATATAATCGCATTCCACACATTGCTTTTAAAACATGTGGAGTGCGATTATGTAATACAGAACATGCACTGTCAGAGGTAGCAGATTCTGACAAGGTAGCAAAATCTGATTTTTGTTCCCTTGTCAAGATTTGCTACCTCGATGTGCGCATGTGCTCAATTACGTAATCGCACTTCACATATGTTTTAAAAGAATGTGTGGAATGTGATAACATAATTACAAGCATGCGCACATCATTAGGTAGCAAATTTTGACGGTTAAGAAAATGTAGTCCCGCATTCCTCATGAATGGGGTGATGTATTACAGGAGCGCATGCGCAGCAATGTGGTAGCACATTTTGACAAAGACATGAATCTAATTATCCAAAAATAAAGATATAACTTTATAAGTACTGTATCTAAGTAAAAAAAAATGTAAATTCTGTTTGAATCATCATATTAATCTGTTTGTCAAAATTTTCTACCACATGACTGCGCATGCGTTCGTGTAATACATCACCCAATTCCTGAAGAATGCAGGACTAAGCTAACTAAACAAACTATGACAAATTACCATACTACATATGTCCAATGCAAAACTATAGCCATACATCTGACAGGGGATCTCATATAATTTAATAAAGATTACCAATAGATCACTGAGCAGAAACACAGACACATTGTCAGCTGTTTGTCAGACGTAGTAACAAGGAATAGAGCTAATATATATTTTGATTATACATATATTATTTGTACATACATTTACAGTGATATCTAACTATCTGAAGCCTTTATAATATTGGGCTGAAGTTCTATTAAGATCGGTTTCTGATAGAATTGAGTGAATGAAATGATATTACTAGATTTCTCACGTTATGACTCAGGTGCTAATGGACAAAACGATGAAAGCATTGGAGCTGTGTGTGGCAATAATATATCTCTCGGCGGCAAATTGTCTGACGTTCAATTCTGAGAACCTTTTATCACATAATAGGAAGGTTCTCCTAACACCCTATTAAATTATACACTGACGCAGTGTGCAGAGCCTGCCCTGGTCTCCTGGATCATTATACAATAATCTGTCACATGATGAAAAAGAAGCTGCAATGCACAGTAAATTCAACGGAAGGGAATTTAACGCTGCTGTGAACCTGAAAAGGTAGTGAAAGCATAAAAATGATTTTGTTAAGACTAGCTGCCTCATAGAAAGCATAACTCACAAAGTGCTAAATCAAACAACATTGGCCCAGATTCCAATATCTCAGAGTCTTCTGTCCAAAATCATAGTTCCATATTGTGTCTCTCTTACTAACAGTATTCCAGTCTATGCAAATTATATCTGTTTCAATTTGTTAGTTTGCCCGAGTAACATCCGTAAAAATTCTAAATGATCTGGCTTTGCTACATGAGGATTAGCTCTGCCCCTGCCCTGGCACCTCCTGCTTTATAAATGTCCTGGGTTCTGGACTTTACCTCACTGATCATACAAAAGGAACACCCAACTCAACCTACCTACCACACCCACTGACCTGCATGGCCAACTCCACCCTTTAAACAAGTACACTCATGGATCTTCCTGTCTCAGTCTAATTCTTCCAGTCCAGTAATGGATCTGGGAAATGTTGGGAGATATGAATGCGAAAGAAAGATTAATTAGCCAATGAGAAAGGACAACCTTCTTATTAACCTTTCAATTATTATTGATTGCTGTGTTGTGTGTTGTAATGTCTCCTAACAAGCTCAATTTGTGATGAGTCGGATTATCCCTTTCTGTTAATTTTGTGTTCAATTTGTATTATTGGTTTTAAAATAACATCTAAACTCTTAATTGCAGTAATAATCAGATTTTCTGATTATCATAATTTATTTGTCAACATGTTTCCTATTAAGTGTATGTATTCAGATAATTTGTTATGATCTGAATGCGGAAGAAGGCGACCACTAGCGGTCTTCGTCTATTTTTTTGGAGTCAGATTTAGCTCTAGATTACAAATGGAGTGCTAATTTATCGCATGCCTGCAAATTGGCAAATTTGCCCATTTGTGGGCATGCGATAAATAACCAGCCATTACAAGTAGCTGGTTATTGCTACCGCGAGCTCATGGTAGCAATTAGCGCTCAGAAAATGAATCAGAGGTCGGACCAATGCACGCTGAAAAATAACAAAAGTGGAGCACAAATATAGTTTTCTCGGAAGCGATATTTTGCACTCCACTTATAATCGGGCCCTTTTTCTTCATCTGGATTTGCGCAGATCTTAGTGTGTTGCACTTTTACAAAAAGAGCCAAATTCTGCTGCCTTTTCCCCATTCAGATCATAATGAATTATCTGTATGCACATAGCTCTTTCCTATTTTAAAGTGTGATCTGTTTATTATTTTAATGAAACCACAAAATTATTGTGTTTGTTCAAATGTGAAATGAGGGACTGACAATGTGAGATTGACAAAAAAACAACACAGGTAACACAAGATGGTAAAAAAAGTGTTTAACCCGCAAATGCTATAAATCAAATAACTTTAGGCAGTTTGCAGCATTTTGAAACCTAGGTTACAGATTTTGCTTTGTGGCCTGTCTAGAGAGTATGGGCAAAGCGACACAATTTTTGTATGAAGTCAGGAGGTGTTTTAGAGAAATTAAGCAATGCTCTTCAATGGTTTGTAATTAAAGCATTGGGAGATCTCAACACAAAGTATAGGCACCTCTTAATATATATGTATAAATATATATATATATATATATATATATATATATATATATATATGTATAGGCTGACAAAGTATGCAGTGCACTCACCAGGACTTGTGTGTATATATATATGTATGTGTGTATATATATATATATATATATATATATATACTGACAAAGTATGCCGTGCACTCACCAGGACTTGATTTTATATATAAAAAACTGTATTTGAACAAAATGTGTTTTTAGGAGGAAGTTTTCCGTTTACAATATTGATACCTACATATGCTTGGACGTCCAAAAGTGGCATATGAGGTAACGACTACAGATTTGATTTCAGTCATACATAGGAGGAGTTCCATGGTAGGTAGCTACATTTTGTTAGTTTTTATAATATAAAAAGAAGTTACCCATTAAAATATGATACATTTCTGCTATGACAATTGTGTTTGACTCTCATTGCCTTTCTTGTGTCAATAAAGATACATATGTAATAAAAAAAAAGTCACTAGAATAAAATAAATAAATGAGCTATTGATTGAATTGCTTGTGCCACATATATCTATTGTACACTTGTCGGTGAAATCATTGTGACTTGATACGCCATTTCTCAATAAAAATATCGTCTATGTGTCTGTTCTACTTTGCAGTATATTATTGTTAACAAATGCCAGCACCTATGTGTATTTAAAGGGGCATGACCTAAAAAAAAATATTTCATGATTCAGTTAGAGTATACATTTGTAAACAACGTTCCAATTGACTTCTATTATCAATTTTGCTTCATCCTCTTGTTATCCTTTGTTGAAGCAACAACAATGCACTTCTGGGAGCTAGCTGAACACACCAGACAGTCAAAGACCACAGTCATATACATGCAGTCACCAATCAGCAACTAGCTCCAAGTCCCTGAACCTACCTAAGTATGCTTTCCAACAAAAGATATCAAAAGGAACAAAGAAAATTAGAAAAATAATGTAAATGGAAAGTTGTTTAAAATAATTTCCTCTCTCAGAATAAAAAAAAAAAAAATGTTGTGTATGTGAGTCCATGGTGTGTATGTACCAGCCAACAACTATGCACACTCCAAGATCAAATCAGTTGTCCTCAAAGTAAAGTAAATATCCAGAAGAAGCCATTAAAAACATGAAGCATTGAATATAAAAGTCAAAATGAAACTATACAATTTGCTTCTACGGTCACATTTATTTCATTCTCTAAGCATACTTTGTTAAGTGCATACCTAGGTAGGCTCAAGAAAATCAATGTGTCTTATAGGGATAGGAAACCCAAAATGTTTCTTTCATGATTCAGATAGTGCATGCGATTTTAATCAACTTTCTAATTTACTTATAGTATCAATTTTTCTCTGCTATCTTGGTATCTTTTGTTAAACAGCAGGGACATATTTTTAGGAGCTGGCCCATTTCTGAAGCAGTTTTGCAAGAATGCTATCAATTTGTCAGAACACTAGGTGGCAGCACTATTACCTGCAGTTTAGTGCTCCAGATGCCTACCTAGGTATCTCTTCAACAAAGAATACAATGGGAATAAAGCAAATGGGATAATAGAAGTAATCTAGAAACTTTTTTTAAAAGGGCATGCTCTGTCTGAATCACAAAAATATTTTTTATTCATACCCCTTTAAGCATTGTCTGGCAGCAATGCTTGCAAGAGTGTAGCAATGTTATACATATAGTTCTCAAGACACATGCACACTCGTACACTTACCTATCTAGGTATACTCAACAAAGGGTACTAAGAGAACTAATTATATCTGAAAATAGAAGTACATTTTCTACCAAAACAAACTGGATATTTTGCTCTACCTGAATCATGAAAAATGACATACAGGTTTTATTCTAAAACTATATTCAGATATTATGAACATCTCTTTTCCCACACATATTTAAGAATTCTCATTTAAAATGAAGCTATAGCAGCACAATTATATTCCCATAATACAGTGATTAATAACTTTATACCAAATTTAGGAGCCAGACAAAAATAAAAAAACAGCTATAGAGTTTAGTAGCCAATCATGGCTGTTGATATATGCAAATAACATAAACAATTAGGAGCCAGGGGTAAGATTCTAGGTGTCCTGGCTCCCTGGCTCACCGAATTTGTCAAGCCCTACCATAATATATTTCCAAATAAAAAAACAATGTATTTATTAAATTTTGTTACTTACTTTTTCTGCTGACTGTGAGGTTCCAAAAAATATAGGAATAAATGCTAGCCAGACTATACAGGTGGTGTACATAGTAAACCCTATGGGCTTGGCTTCATTGAAGTTCTCTGGCACACCTCTTGTTTTGATGGCATATACAGTGCAAGTCACCATAAGAAGGATGCTGTATCCCAAGGAACAAATTATTTGTAGATCCGTAATGTCGCACTTTAGGACACCCCTGGCCTGTTCTGGAGGGGTTATCTCCTGCCCGTAGTCAATAAAGATGTTTGGTGGATTGACACCAAACCAAATAAAAACTCCCAGAAGTTGAACAGATATCAAGCTAGAAGTAATGGCCAGTTGTGAGGTTGGGCTTATAAGCCGAGGTGCAGTCACTGATTTTTTACCCTGTTCAAAGATCCTGTAAATCCTGTTGGTTTTAGTTAAGAGAGCAGCATAGCTAATGCACATACCCAACCCAAGGAAGATACGACGGAAAGAACACACACCTGTGTCGGGCTTGGCTATCATAAGGAAGGTGATAATGTAGCAGAAAAAGATTCCAGTTAACAAAACATAGCTGAGCTCTCTGCCTGATGCACGGACTATAGGGGTGTCATTGTATCGTATAAATGTGGCCATGACAAAGATGGTTGCGATGATTCCAAGCATGGCCAGGAATACAGGTATGACGGCCCATGGTGAATGCCACTCCAACTTGACAATGGGTATAGGGTCACAACCTGTCCGGTTTGGATTGGGCCTCATGCCATGATCACAGGGATAGCAGGTAAACTCATTCAGCAGGTATTTGTACCCATCACAGAGCTCACATTGCCAACAGCATGGCATCACCTTTGTCATTTTCCTCCTTTCTCCGACCTTACAAGGCAAGCTGCAGACTGATGGTGGAATCTCTCCAATTCCCTTAGACCATTGCATGTCCTCAATCTAGGAAAGAACAAGACAGGTGACAGGAGACTTGGATATTGATCAAAACAGATCATATTTTATTACGCCTCTAAATGCAGATGTGCAGTATTAATTGACTAAATTCCTGATATGTTTGTATGAACACATATTAAAAATTCCCATACTTCCTCAAAACTATATATAATGGCATCACGTTTTTAACAAAATGGGGAGGGAATTATTAATACTATATTGTCAAAGTTTGCTGCCTCTTGTATGCAGCTGTTTCTAATATGCTGAAAAATATTGTGGGTACCACTGTACAAAAAAGTGCCATTTCTAATAAATTTGGTTGACTACCAAATTCAGAATCATTACAGATATGTATTTTTTCACACTCTTTCTTTATTTAGAAAAATAACTATTGATCAGATATTCCTGGCTCAATATTTCACTCCACTGGGCAGGAAACATATTTTGCTCTGTAATTTTTACATATTAATTTAAAACTGCTCATATAATATTATGCTAGTATGGCAACCACAAAACAGTTAATGATATGTGCAAATTTAACATCATTTTATAAGCTGGCTTGACAAATTATATTGTGTATAATGCAGAATTAAACAATTTACATTATAGGACCCTGTGGGTCACCACAGATTATTGTAACGTATAATATAGTCATTAAGACATTACTGCTATATACATAATGATTAAAAAAAAAGATCACCATTTAATGACTCATTGAGCTATTTCGTGGTTAGATTTAATACACCATTAATGAGAATTGTAAAATGAAATATTATAAATGAACAAATATTAAAAAGTGATATGAAAATAAATAAAAAATAAATTAAATAATCTTTCATAGCTGAAAGAATGAACTATAATACTATAAAAGTTATATGTGCACTGTTTGTAAAGGCAGATATCAAGCTGAAATTATTCCTTGTTCAAAAAATGAAAATCGTCCTATGCTTTTATGAATAAAAAAAAAGTTAATGTTTCCCAAAATATTTTAAAAGGACAGAAAATGTCAACATTTTCTTTCATGATTTGGATAGAACATACATTTTTAAACAACTTTCCCATTTACGTCTATTGTCTAATTTACTTCATTCTCTTGGTATCCTTTGTTGAATAAACAACAATGCACTACTGGAAGCTAGCTGAATGTATTGGGTGAGCCAATAACATGAAGCATATATGTGTGCCACCAATTAGCAGCTCCTGAGCCTACCCAGGTATCCTTTTAAATAGGGTTGCACCGATACCATTTTTTTAAGACCGAGTACAAGTACCAATACTTTTTTTTAAATACTCCCCGATACCAATTACCGATACTTTTTTAATGTCATGTGACAGTGTCCCAAGCACAATACAGGCTAATTATTTAAGATAGCTTCTTTATAATTATGAAGAACTGTAACTCAAAAGATATTATGAAATAATAAAACAGTTTTGTTTACTTGTTGTCACAAAGTTCTAAAAGCCCAAAGAAATTTCACAGAACACGTTTATAAATAAAAATATTACTTTTAAATATATTCATAATAACAACAATAAATAACAAATGTAATATCACAACCAACCAAAAGTGCAATGCAGTAAAAAATATACCAGTGCACTGTTTAAACATGGGGAACAACACTATGGGCTAGCTTACATTTGACTGGTAAGCTTTACCAATGCTCATTGCATGTGCAACTCTATTAAAGTCTATTGAGTTGGAAATGTGAACAGAGCATTGGTAAAGCTTACATATCAAATGTAATCTAAATCTAGTCCTATTATTGTAAGATGTGTGTTCATAGGATTTAACTAAATTTTTTCTATGAACACTCTTCCTGCAATTATATAAGCTAAGGATGTTCCTCAGAGTACAGTATGTTTTGAGCATATTTGTGCAAGAGAAGAACTAGCAGTATAACAGGCAATCTAGCAATTATAATAATTTTTTAAAAGTTAGTAGCAAGTTCTTTTTAAGGAACAGAAGCATCTCTGTATGTTCAGCTATACGTCTGTTTCTGCTATCAGTAATGTTGTTTGATGCTAAGCTGAACAGTCTCATTTTCAGCACTACTGCATGGGGCAGAAAGATCATTTTGGGCCATTTTAGCCAGAGCTTGAAATTTCAGTTTATTAACTACCCAGTACTTCAGGGGTCTGTCTGAACAAGGTACAGTGATCTCTCTTACAATAATACAATACAACAGCAATTTGTATTGGAAGAACAGAAGTGAACCATTTTTAGTTGAGTCTCCACTACAGCTTAAAATGAAATGGGAACATGCAGTTTGAGTATGGGTAGGAAGTGCAGGTATCGGTTTAAGTATCGGTGCATTTGCATGAGTACAAGTACTCATGCAAATACTTGGTATCGGCACCGATACCGATACTAGTATCGGTGCAACCCTACTTTTAAACTAAGGATATCAAGAGAACAACACATATTAGATAATAGAAATACATTTAAATGTTGTTCTAGTATAAAGTAAAATAAAAAATACTTTAATCGTGTTGCAAAACATTTTATATTAAAGACTGGCTCTGGGAGTCTGCATGAGGTACAAGTCTCTGATTGGTGCACTACTGGAAGTTGGCTTGTCATTGGAGGCTTTGCATATATGGCTCTTGTCAAAAATCAAATTAAACTGTTTTTACTGTAATTTACCTTGCACTTGATTCTAATTTTGCAAGCATGAAACTAAGTGCAATGTTATTTTGATTTTTTTATACCAGCCTACATTTGTTGATATGAAACTGCTAGACCTACGGGCAGTGGAGACTGGGGGAGGGGCAGGGGAGCACTAGACAGCCCCCAGCATTATGGCTGCCCCCATGTGCCAACTATGATTTACCCTTATTTGCAGAGTTTCCCTAAACTTCTGCTTGAACCCGCCCACAGCATGCTCTGACCCTGCCCATGACATGCCTGACCTGTCCATCTGTCCATAGACTGCCCAATCCCGTCGCAGTACCGCCCATAAAAGTGCCCCCCTGTTCAGAAAATCCTGGAGACACCTTTATAATTCCAATACCAATTGCGAAAAAGCTTCATATATGTCCAAGGAAAGTCCATTTATAAATATGATTAGTGAGTTCACGCTTTAATATTATTTTCATCTTCATTTATATTATGTTATATTGACCATTCACAATTATGTACTATGTATATAGTCTATTTTGTAAATAGCTCTTATAACTTTATGCCTCAAAAATGTAGTAGTAAATAGCAGGTAAAATAGCCGTTATGCCTGTTAATAATGTGACACATTTTTTTTGTGTATTTCTGCTATGTTACATTCACATATTGGACTAGATTACAAGTGGAGCGCTAAATTATTGCGCTCCCGCAAACGCGCAAAGTTGTCCATTTGCAGGTGCACAATAATTAACCAGCCATTACAAGTGGCTGGTTATTGCTACCGTGAACTTGTGGTAGCAGTTAGTGCTCCGAAAACTAACTACATATAAGGGACCAAATATATCAAGGTCTGTCGGACATGATCCGACAGTGCGGATCAGGTCCGACAGACCTTGCTGAATACCGTGAGCAATACACTCGCCGTATTCAGCATTGCACCAGCAGCTCACAAGAGCTGCTGGTGCAACGCCACCCCCTGCAGACTCGTAGCCAAAAGGCCGCCAGCAGGGGGGTGTCAATCAACCCGATCGTACTTGATCGGGTTGATTTCCGGCGATGTCTGTCCGCCTGCTCAGAGCAGGCGGACAGGTTATGGAGCAGCGGTCTTTGTGACCGCTGCTTCATAACTGCTGTTTCTGGCGAGTCTGCAGGCTCGCCAGAAACACGGGGCATCAAGCTCCATTTGGAGCTTGATAAATATGCCCCAATATCTCTAATTAATTTTCTACAAGTGTCTGTATAGCACTGCAGAATCTGTTGGCGCTCTACAAATAACCGATAAAAATAATAGCGCTGTGGAATCCGTATAGCGCTGCCACAAATTCCCTCTTATTAGAGAGCATTTTAGTTTTTAATTTAAAAAATAAAAAAGTAGCATTTTTAAAAAAATAAAACCACTGCACTAGGAAGTTTTTGGTGGGAGTGGGGTGTTAGAAAAAAAAATCAGCACTGAAAAGTGCCTTTACATTATAACGAGGCTCCCATAGGCGCCTATGGAAGTGCGCTCTCGTGAGCTGGGGACTCTAGAGTTACTTTTATCTTTTATTCAACATAGCACATCTATTTTTATAGAATTTTTTTTTATTTTTTTTTTGGTCTCTCTAGGGAGCGTTGGACAAAACACAATTTTTTACAAAAAAGCAGGAGTCATTTAGTGCCCATTTAATTTAATAAATAACATATTGTTGATGATTACAGTATTAAAGGGACATGAAACCCCAAAAAATTCTGTCATGATTTAGATAGAGAATACCATTTTAAACAACATTCCAGTTTACTTCTAGTAAATGATTTGATGCAATCTTTAGATATCTTTGTTGAAGAAATAGCAATGCACATGGGTGAGCCAATCACAAAAGGTATCTATGTGCAGCCACCAATCAGCAGCTACTGAGCCTATCTAAATATGCTTTGCATCAAAAGGATATCAAGAGAATGAAGCAAATTAGATAATAGAAGTAAATTGGAAAGTTTAAAAGTGCATGCTCTTTCTAAATCATGAAAATTGGGTTTAATGCTCCTTTAAAGTGTGATTTTATTCGATATTTTTCATCTTTTGCAGAGCAAGGCTTGATCGCTTGTATATAAAATGCATATAAAAAATAATTTGAATGGCCCTTTAAACTCTACAAAGCAAAGCAACAGACCCCCAGGCTAAATCTAACATGAATTTACAAGTAGATTTTCTAAACTGTCATTATTAAAAGTTGACTATTTTGCACATCTTAAATTTCCATCTCTATCTTGCATTTTCCTATCAGATCAAAAGTTTTTTTTCATCTATAAGACCAGAGCTTCTCCCAGACCAGAGCAGAAAAAATTCTTCTTTCTTCACCTTTTAAAACCCCCAAAGGACAAGCGACTCTGTCCTTTAAATATCTTTCTTCTCTGAATCCGAATTTATAGTTTTTTTTAGACTAATACTCCAGAGAGCATCAATCAAGTACATCAAACCGACTGTTTGTTTTTATATATACTACACATATAAATAAGTATTTTCCCTCAATTTGTAAAACACATATAACATGTCTTGTACATATTTTTCCTAATTATTTTACCCGGCTCTTTACTTGTTAGGACAAACATTTTATGGGGCCGGATCATGTTCGCCGCACATCGATAAATGCAGACAGCATACGCTGTCGGCATTTATCATTGCACACAAATTTCTAGTGAACTCGTTGTGCAATGCCACCCCCTGCAGATTCATGGCCAATCGGCCACTAGCAGGGGGTGTCAATCATCCCGATCGTATCCAATTGGGCTGATTGCTGTCCGCCGCCTCAGAGGTGGCAGATGAGTTAAGGAGCAGCGATCTTACGACCGCTGCTTCTTAACTTCTGCTTCAGACGGACCTGAAGTGGAGTGGGTCGGGAGCAGCATTTGCTGCTTCATAAATTGATCCCTATGTTTAAAATTACAATCTTGCGATTGTTTTTGGCAGAAAATTATTCTTAAACTTCAGACGATATTGTCAGTGTGTTTTTTCAGTGATCACTAGGGATGAGCATTTGGATCTTTCATTAAGATCCGAATGTAGACATAGGAGGTCGCTCACGGCATTAAGGTTTTTTTTCGGGACGGATTTCTTCTATTGAAAGTTCAACAAACTAAGAGCTGTGCAAAATCAGATCTTAGTGTGTTGCACTTTCACAAGCAGAAATCAGTCTCTGAAAAGGAAATGTAAGGCAAATTGCCTGGAATGCACATAAGGGTTAAGGCCAAGACGGAGGAGTGGGAGTGCTCTGTTGTGTGTTTGAAACAATGTTGCATATAGAGAGGAGGGGTTCCAGCTTACCTTTTTAAGCCCTGTACAGGAAGCACAAGTCCTCTTTCTGCTGGTTTCTTCAAAGTTTTCACATGAAACGTTCAAGGAGATCTAAAGTACCTCCAAAGCGAATCATGGAGGCTAGGGAGGAACCTACAGAGAGAGAAGTCGTGGAGGAGAGTGATGAAGCTGAATTGATTGCACCATCCCCTGAAACGGTGGGTCGAACCCCTTTATTTTCTCCTTCCTATGTCCCTCCCCAGGGTGATGCTAGTGAGGGTGGTAGTACTATGACTGTGCCTGAGATTTCTGATCAGGCCCTGTTAGAGGCAATTTCTCAGGAGGGTGGATGGGATGTTGCTGTAGGTCCCTCAGATGTGGCGTCTGAGCCGGTTGTCCATGCGACCTATGTAAGGCCTTCGCGCTGCGATGCAGTGGCCGGCCCTTCCGGTTTGGCCACCGGTCCACGCAGTGTACCTCCCGGTGTACCAGGGAATTTTGTGGGCCCTCCCAAGGTCAATCCCAGCCCTCCCGTTTCTTCCCTGAATTTTGTAGGTCCTTGCCCGGTCAATCCCGGCCCTCCCGGTTCCTCACTGAATTTTGCAGGACCTTCCCCGGTCACTCCAGGCCCCTCGTGGCACTATAATGTCCCTTATATAGTTGGTGGGTATAGTGGGAGCGCCTTGGCCTTACCTGGGCCTTCCGCGGCCTTGTCCCAAGAGTCCATTGCAGCGGCGGTGTCCCTCTACCAGATGGTGGCGTCGGCGATGTCCGGTTCTCCAGGTGGGTCCCACGTGGTCTATAGTCCGGGGATGGGTATTGCGCAGGCTCCTCCGGTGGCTTCGGCCTTCTCCGCGTCAACTTCCGGTCTCGGGGCCTCCAGCGGCGGTACTTCCGGTGACGTCACTTCCGGTTCCTCCATTCGACGCCCGGCCGTGAAGAGGACCGCATCAAGTTCCCCACGCGGCTCCGCAGGTAAGAAAGGAGTGCCGCGGGGGGGAACTTTGGCTCCGGGGGTTAGGCCTTTAGGGGAGGTAGCTAGCAGTGCTCAGGGTGCTCGGGGGTATAAGACAATAGAGAAAGGGGGCAACGGAGCAGCAAGGGGGAAAGTTGTGAGTTATCAAAGGCCATATGGAGCGGAAGTCAGTTCAGATTATCAGGATAAAGGGGATAATAAAACAGCTAACGTGCGGTTAGGGGTTAAGGCCTCAGCGGGCAAAAATAAAGGTGCCGCAACACCTAATAGGCCCAATATGTGTGGAATGAGTGGTGATAACGTGGATTCTGACTCCACGGGCGTGGCGATCACCACGGACGTTGGCAGCATGGATGGGATAAACTGCGCTGATATCCATAGTAGGCCGCAGGGCGCGACCGCGGCGCCGTCCACTGCTAGGAAGGTAGTTACTAGGTCGGTTGCTAGGCAGGGTAACCCATCACAATTTCATAGTTTAGATATGGAATTAGCGCCAACTAGAAGTCGCAAGAAGGCCCCTGCCCAGGCCCCTAAGTCAGTACACTTTAGCGAGGATATTGAAGATTTTTCTGAGGAAGAGCAGAGTGTGCATGTGTGTGAGGGGCGTGGTAAACGCCCATGTGGTCCCAGAGTGCCTAAGGGGGGGGGGAGCATTGTGAGAGCAGGGGGAAGGGGAGAGCTGAACTTCCCCTGCATGGTACTCCTCTCTTGCATTCTGTTTTTCAGGATAGCGACATGGCGACTACTGGCGATTCCGGAAGTGGCAAGGAAAGAGAAACAGAGAGCGGTGCAGATTCCATGGTGTCGGAGGATGAGCGTCCATCGACTTTGGGAGTGGTGGCAATACCGCCTAGGACGGGGTTGCAAACTGGTGATTCCTCAGTTTCAGTGGGGTTCAGGGGTTTCCTGTCATAAGCGCATGTACAAAATGCTCAGGTGGTTGACAGAGGAAAGAAAATCTGCTAGGAAGGGGTTGCAAAGATCTTCAGAACCTGTTACCTCTGAGAAGTCTGATAGGGCATCCCAACCCAGATCTAGAGTCAGTGAGGTACGTGGACCTGCTAACCGCAAGGTGGCACTCCACGGCGATACACGATCTTGGTCATCTTACGATTTGCACTAACATCTTAAGACTAAGACGGTTCGGCGCAGAAGGAGAGAGCCGAAGATGGGACCGGGCCAAAGAAATACCAGTGCCCTGACACGTTCCACAAATGGCGACGTTGTTTCAGGTTTTAAGCTTCTTGTTTTTTAGAAAAATGGCCAGATCAGTTTAGCCATATTAGAATATATGGAGAATATGGAAATCATTGCGGAAAATTATCGTGATGGAGCCTGGCGGGATTATGATGAGGAATTCCGCAGGAAGATGGTAGGTAACCCTCTTCTGGACTTTGGATGTGTGGAGATGCAGCTTTGGGCCCGGTTGGGTCATGAGAGAGTCCCGGGGACTTCTGCTCCTCCAGCGGGATCACACCAGGGCCTCTAGTTATCAAGCTCTGTACGTACCTGCCTTCGCCGGAACCAATACGCTCGCCTAAGCTCGCCTACCATTGCCGCCATGGACCTGAATACGTTCGCCAAAGTTATCAAAAAAGCTGTCAAAAAGCTGCGCACCAAGTACGGGTTTATGAGCAGCGGACTGTGATAGTTATCACTCATCCGATCTCGCTGCTCTTCGGCTTTTTTACAGCTTTATTGATAAGCTGTTACTAAGCACTCACACTATACTATACTGTTCTTCCCCCTATACCGCCGCCCCGGAGCCCCCCACAACTAAATAAAGTTATTAACCCCTAAACCGCCACTCCTAGACCCCACCGCAACTATAATAAATGTATTAACCCCTAAACCGCCACACCCGGACCCCTCCGCCACCTACGTAATACCTATTAACCCCTACCCTGCCCCCCCCCCTATACCGCCGCCACCTATAATAAAGTTATTAACCCCTATCCTGCGGATCCCGGACCCCGCCGCAACTAAATAAATATATTAACCCCTAAACCGCCGCTCCCGGACCCCGCCGCCACCTACATAATACCTATTAACACCTATCCTGCCCCCCTATACCGCCGCCACCTATAATAAAGTTATTAACCCCTATCCTGCGGATCCCGGACCCCAACGCAACTAAATAAATTGTTTAACCCCTAAACCGCCGCTCCCGGACCCCGCCGCCACCTATATTAAACTTATTAACCACTAATCTGCCCCCCTACACCGTCGCCATCTATAATAAAGTTATTAACCCCTATCCTGCCCCCCCTATACCGTCGCCATCTATATTAAACTAATTAAACCCTATCCTGCCCCCCCATACCGCCGCAACCTATAAAAAAATGATTAACCCCTAAACCTAAGTCTAACACTAACCCTAACACCCCCCCTAACTTAAATATTAATTAAATAAATCTAAATAAATATTACTCTTATTAATTTAATTATTCCTATTTAAAACTAAATACTTACCTATAAAATAAACCCTAAGATAGCTACAATATTACTAATAATTATATTGTAGCTATTTTAGGATTTATTTTTATTTTACAGGCAAATTTAAATTTATTTTAACTAGGTACAATAGCTATTAAATAGTTATTAACTATTTAATAGCTACCTAGATAAAATAAAGACAAATTTACCTGTAAAATAAAAACTAACCTAAGTTACAATTACACCTAACACTACACTATCATTAAATAAATTATTCCTATTTAAAACTAAATACTTACCTGTAAAATAAACCCTAAGATAGCTACAATGTAATTAATAATTACATTGTAGCTATCTTAGGATTTATATTTATTTTACAGGCAACTTTGTATTTATTTTAACTAGGTACAATAGTTATTAAATAGTTATTAACTATTTAATAACCACCTAGCTAAAATAAATACAAAATTACCTGTAAAATGAATCCTAACATACAGGGAGTGCAGAATTATTAGGCAAATGAGTATTTTGACCACATCATCCTCTTTATGCATGTTGTCTTACTCCAAGCTGTATAGGCGCGAAAGCCTACTACCAATTAAGCATATTAGGTGATGTGCATCTCTGTAATGAGAAGGGGTGTGGTCTAATTACATCAACACCCTATATCAGGTGTGCATAATTATTAGGCAACTTCCTTTCCTTTGGCAAAATGGGTCAAAAGAAGGACTTGACAGGCTCAGAAAAGTCAAAAATAGTGAGATATCATGCAGAGGGATGCAGCACAATTAAAATTGCAAAGCTTCTGAAGCGTGATCATCGAACAATCAAGCGTTTCATTCAAAATAGTCAACAGGGTCGCAAGAAGCGTGTGGAAAAACCAAGGCGCAAAATAACTGCCCATGAACTGAGAAAAGTCAAGCGTGCAGCTGCCCAGATGCCACTTGCCACCAGTTTGGCCATATTTCAGAGCTGCAACATCACTGGAGTGCCCAAAAGCACAAGGTGTGCAATACTCAGAGACATGGCCAAGGTAAGAAAGGCTGAAAGACGACCACCACTGAACAAGACACACAAGCTGAAACGTCAAGACTGGGCCAAGAAATATCTCAAGACTGATTTTTCTAAGGTTTTATGGACTGATGAAATGAGAGTGAGTCTTGATGGGCCAGATGGATGGGCCCGTGGCTGGATTGGTAAAGGGCAGAGAGCTCCAGTCCGACTCAGACGCCAGCAAGGTGGAGGTGGAGTACTGGTTTGGGCTGGTATCATCAAAGATGAGCTTGTGGGGCCTTTTCGGGTTGAGGATGGAGTCAAGCTCAACTCCCAGTCCTATTGCCAGTTTCTGGAAGACACCTTCTTCAAGCAGTGGTACAGGAAGAAGTCTGCATCCTTCAAGAAAAACATGATTTTCATGCAGGACAATGCTCCATCACACGCGTCCAAGTACTCCACAGCGTGGCTGGCAAGAAAGGGTATAAAAGAAGAAAATCTAATGACATGGCCTCCTTGTTCACCTGATCTGAACCCCATTGAGAACCTGTGGTCCATCATCAAATGTGAGATTTACAAGGAGGGAAAACAGTACACCTCTCTGAACAGTGTCTGGGTGGCTATGGTTGCTGCTGCACACAATGTTGATGGTGAACAGATCAAAACACTGACAGAATCCATGGATGGCAGGCTTTTGAGTGTCCTTGCAAAGAAAGGTGGCTATATTGGTCACTGATTTGTTTTTGTTTTGTTTTTGAATGTCAGAAATGTATATTTATGAATGTTGAGATGTTATATTGGTTTCACTGGTAAAAATAAATAATTGAAATGGGTATATATTTGTTTTTTGTTAAGTTGCCAAATAATTATGCACAGTAATAGTCACCTGCACACACAGATATCCCCCTAAAATAGCTATAACTAAAAACAAACTAAAAACTACTTCCAAAACTATTCAGCTTTGATATTAATGAGTTTTTTGGGTTCATTGAGAACATGGTTGTTGTTCAATAATAAAATTAATCCTCAAAAATACAACTTGCCTAATAATTCTGCACTCCCTGTAAGTTACAATTAAACCTTACTCTACTCTATCATTAAATAAATTAAATTAATTAACTACAAGAAGCAACAATTAAATACAATTAAATAAACTAAAGTACAAAAAAAGAAACACTAAATTACAGAAAATAAAAAAAGATTACAAGAATTTTAAACTAATTACACCTAATCTAAGTTCCCTAAAAAAATAAAAAATAAACAAAATAATAAAAGTCCCTACCTTATACTACATTACAAAGTAACCAGCTCTTTTACCAGCCCTTAAAAGGTTTTTTTTGCAGGGCATGCCCCAAAGTAATCAGCTCTTTTGCCTGTAAAAAAAAATACAACCCCCCCAACATTAAAACCCACCACCCACATACCCCTACTCTAACCCACCCAAACCCCCCTTAAATAAACCTAACACTACCCCCCTGAAGATTTCCCTACCTTGAGTCGTCTTCACCCAGCCAGCCCGAAGTCATCATCCAAGGGGCGCTGAAGATGTCTTCCATCCAATAGAAGTCTTCATCCAAGGGGCGCTGAAGAGGTCTTCCATCCGATAGAAGTCTTCATCCAGGCGGCGTCTTCAATCTTCATCCATCCGGAGCGGAGCGGAGCCATCTTCAAAGCAGTCGATGCGGATCCATCCTCTTCAACCGACGCCTACTCGCCGAATGAATATTCCTTTCTATTGAACAGCCAATAGAATGTGAGCTCAATCTGATTGGCTGATTGGATCAGCCAATCGGATTAAACTTCAATCTGATTGGCTGATTGAATCAGCCAATCAGATTTTTCCTACCTTAATTCCGATTGGCTGATAGAATCCTATCAGCCAATCGGAATTCGAGGGATGCCATCTTGGATGATGTCACTTAAAGGAATATTCATTTGGTGAGTAGGCGTCGGTTGAAGAGGATGGATCCGCATTGACTGCTTTGAAGATGGCTCCACTCCACTCCGGATGGATGAAGATTGAAGACACCGCCTGGATGAAGACTTCTATCGGATGGAAGACCTCTTCAGCGCCCCTTGTATGAAGACTTCTATCGGATGGAAGACATCTTCAGCGCCCCTTGGATGATGACCTCGGCCCGGCTGGGTGAAGATGACTCAAGGTAGGGAGATCTTCAGGGGGGTAGTGTTAGTTTTATTTAAGGGGGGTTTGGGTGGGTTAGAGTAGGGGTATGTGGGTGGTGGGTTTTAATGTTGGGGGGGTTGTATTTTTTTTTACAGGCAAAAGAGCTGATAACTTTGGGGCATGCCCCGCAAAAAGCCCTTTTAAGGGCTGGTAAAAGAGCTGGTTACTTTGTAATATAGTATAGGGTAGGGACTTTCATTATTTTTTTTTTATTTTATTTTATTAGGGGGCTTAGATTAGGTGTAATTAGTTTAAAATTCTTGTAATCTTTTTTCATTTTCTGTAATTTAGTGTTTCTTTTTTTTGTACTTTAGTTAGTTTATTTAATTGTATTTAATTGTAGCTACTTGTAGTTAATTAATGTAATTTATTTAATGATAGTGTAGTGTTAGGTTTAATTGTAACTTAGGTTAGGATTTATTTTACAGGTAATTTTGTATTTATTTTAGCTAGGTGGTTATTAAATAGTTAATAACTATTTAATAACTATTGTACCTAGTTAAAATAAATACAAGTTGCCTGTAAAATAAATATAAATCCTAAGATAGCTACAATGTAATTATTAATTACATTGTAGCTATCTTATTGTTTATTTTACAGGTAAGTATTTAGTTTTAAATAGGAATAATTTATTTAATGATAGTGTAGTGTTAGGTATAATTGTAACTTAGGTTAGTTTTTATTTTACAGGTAAATTTGTCTTTATTTTATCTAGGTAGCTATTAAATAGTTAATAACTATTTAATAGCTATTGTACCTAGTTAAAATAAATTTAAATTTGCCTGTAAAATAAAAATAAATCCTAAAATAGCTACAATATAATTATTAGTTATATTGTAGCTATATTAGGGTTTATTTTATAGGTAAGTATTTAGATTTATAGGGGGGGCAGGATAGGGGTTAATAAATTTATTATAGGTGGCGACGGTGTAGGGAGGGCAGATTAGGGGTTAATAAGTTTAATATAGGTGGCGGCGGGGTCTGGGAGCGGCTGTTTAGGGGTTAAACAATTTATTTAGTTGCGGCGGGGTACGGGATCGGCAGGATAGGGGTTAATAAATTTATTATAGGTGGCGGCAGTATAGGGGGGCAGGATAGGGGTTAATAGGTATTATGTAGGTTGCGGCGGGGTCCGGGAGCGGCGGTTTAGGGGTTAACATATTTATTATAGTTGCGGAGGGGTCCGGGGGCGGCGGTTTAGGGGTTAACATATTTATTATAGTTGCGGCGGGGTCCGGGAGCGGCGATTTAGGGGTTAATACGTTTATTAGAGTGGCGGTGGGCTCCGGGAGCGGCGGTTTAGGGGTAAATAAGTTTATTAGAGTGGCGGTGGGCTCCGGGAGTGGCGGTTTAGGGGTTAACATGTTTAATATAGGCGGCGGTATAGGGGGGAAAGATTAGGGGTGTTTAGACTCGGGGTACATGTTAGGTTGTTAGGTGTAGACAACTCCCATAGGAATCAATGGGATGTCGGGCAGCAGCGAACATGAACTTTCACTATGGTCAGACTCCCATTGATTCCTATGGGATCCGCCGCCTCCAGGGGCGGAAAAGTGCCGAGCGTACCTGGTAGTCATTTGATAACTTCCAAAAGTAGTCAGATTGTGCCGAACTTGCGTTCGGCACATCTTTAATGACGTAAGAATCGATTTGTGTCGGACTGAGTCCGGCGGATCGTAGGGCTTGATAACTTAGGCAAATCAGCTTCGCCACAAATACACTGCGGAATTCCAGCATATTTGAGGTTGACGGCTTGATAACTAGAGGCCCAGGTCCGCTCTGCAAGTAGGTTGCGCAGACGCCCCGCCGGGGTCTGTTGGAAATTTCAAGATAAGCACTGCGTGCTGGGAATTGCGTGTTCCTTTTGCCACGTGTGCCGCAACTGCGGGGGACCTCACCCAGCCGCAGATTGCGCCAAGAAAGGTGAGAAACAGGATAGGGCTGGATCAAGGGGCCCTGTTGTCGGTAAGAGTGGGCCGCAATTAGACCTTGGCTCGTGCTGTACCCGGAGAGGGATGCGGCTGCCTTGCTGGAGTTGGGTCTCCAGGAAGGTTTCATTATTTCAGTACAAGGTAAGGTTAAGGGTGCTGCGGGTCGCAGGAACCTGAAATCTGCTTACCAGTTTTCGGAGGCATTTAAGGAGAATTTGGGTAAGGAAGTTTCCCTGGGTAGGATGGCCGGACCATTTAGGGTAAAGCCTATGCCGGGATTGGTTATCTCTCCTTTAGGGGTCGTGCCAAAGAAGGACCCAGGGAAGTTTAGGATGATTCAACATCTCTCCTACCCAGAAGGCAGGTTAGTCAATGATGCCATCCCGCAGGAATGGAGTATGGTTCATTATCAGTCCTTCGATGATGCCTTAAGGGTGGTTCATAGGTCGGTCAAGGTGCCTTGCTGGCAAAACTTGATATAGAGTCTGCCTTCCGACTGCTGCCGATTCACCCATCTTCCTTTTATCTAATGGGGTGTTTATTCAACAGATCATACTATGTCGACCGTTGTTTACCCATGGGGTGTTCAATTTCCTGCGCCTATTTTGAGGCTTTCAGCTCTTTCTTACACTGGGCTGTTGCCGAGGTGATGGGGGAAGATATAATTGCTCACTATCTAGATGATTTTTTATTGGTGGGCAGACAGGGCTCCAGGGAATGTGAGTTACTTCTGCACACCATGAGGCTATTAATGACAAAATTTGGTGTTCCCTTGGCAGAGGACAAAACGGAGGGCCCCTGTATATGTCTTACATTCTTAGGGATTGAAATTGACTCTGTAGCCGAGGAATGCAGACTTCCGGCAGATAAAGTCCGGAAGATGCTGGAGGAAGTGAGAAGACTTGCTTCGGAGAGTTTTTGCACGTTAAAAGAGCTGCAATCCCTGTTGGGTCTGCTCAACTTTGCAGGGCGAGTCATCCCTATGGGGAGAATTTTTCTAAAAAGGATGGAGCGCCTGTTGCCGGGGGTGACCTCTCCCAAGACAAGAATAAAGATTAACAAAGACATGAAGGACGATCTCCAGGTTTGGAATCAGTTTCTTGGAGATTTCAATGGGGAGAAAACCTCAGACGTCCATTCACCTTTTTACGGACGCTGCAGGGGCTTTCGGCTATGGTGCTTACCTAGATGGTAGGTGGAGCACCGAGCCATGGCCAGTCGAATAGACCGTTAAGGGGCTTACCAGGAACATGTGCCTCCTGGAGCTTTTCCCCATTCTAGTGGCGTTGGAGATATGGGGGGAAGAACTTAAAAACAGTTCCATGGTTTTTTGGACGGACAATATGAGTGTGGTCTTTGCCATCAATGGACTCTCATCTTCATCCCCAGCAATGGTTAGATATCTGAGGATTCTGGTATTGGGATGCCTTAAGTGGAACATTGAGTTTCAGGCTAGGCATGTCCCTGGGGTTGCTAATATTATAGCTAATGCACTTTCTCATTTCCAATGGGAACATTTTATGAAGTTTGCTCCTAATGCTGCGACTCATGGTGTTCCCTGTCCTCCTTTCCTTTGGCAGGTGGCACTGGATGGCAGTCTTTGATTCCATTACTGAAGGCATCCCTGGCACCTTCCACTTGGAAGTCTTATGTGAGGTATTGGGAAGAATGGGTATTCTTCTGCAATGTTCAGGGATTTCCTTCCTGCGCAGGTGAGCAAGATTGGCTGTTGCGCTGGCTCGCGGAGCTTAGAACTAAGCAAGTAAAAAAGGGGGCGGTGACTGCAAGGTTGGCAGTGGTATCCTTTTTCTGTAAATTGTTCATGCTGACGGACTCTTCCAAGACTTTTTTAGTTCGCCAAATTCTTCGGGGCTGGGGGAGGTCGGAAGTACGGCGACCTCACATTCGGGAATCCATAACTGCTGATCGGTTACTCCTTTTGCTTTAGGTTCTACCTGACTTCTGTTCTTCGGAATACGAGGTGCAGCTGTATTCTACGGCTTTCGCCATGGTGTTTCATGGTGCCCTGCGAGTGGGGGAATTGGTGCAGCAGTCTAAGATGGCGAGAGTGGGAGTTGTGCTGACTGAACACGTTAGATTCGCTGAGAAGGGGGTATTGCTATTCATTCCTAGATCCAAGGTGGATCAGGAAAGTAGGGGGGCTTGGCTGTCGCTCCCTGTGCATCAGGGTTCCGCTAGTTGCCCTTGTGTCCTGCTGAAGGCCTTCTTGGACATGCGTCCAGTGGGTTCAAAGAGGTTTTTAATTCACCAGGACGGTACCCCCTTACAAGATTCCAGTTCCGGAGGGTATTGGGATGGGCTGCAGAAAAGGCGGGTTTAAATCCCAATACCATAGCTCCTCATTCATTTAGGGTGGGGGCTGCTACGACAGTGGCGGTTTTAGGTTTGTCTGCTGACCGTATAATGGCGTTGGGGAGGTGATAATCCAAGAGATATCAATTATATGTGAGACCCCTTTTATCCCACTGCTAAGACTAACGGTGTGTTGATGTTGTGATGTTTTCACTGTTGTGATATGAAGTTAACACTTGTTTCTGTTACAGGGCCTAGCAGTGGTCCGCTTCGTGCCTGGATTGTGGGGCACTCTTTTGTGCACTGGGCAGCCATCCGAGATTCTACTCGACCTGGAGGACAGCAACTGGGGTTCTCGTCATCAAGGGTGGTTATTAGGTGGCTAGGGAGGAGAGGCCTTTGCTGGGCAAATCTGCCTGGATTACTGCAGGACGCCATGAGGCGTTGGGAGAAACCACACGTTTTGATCATCCCCTTAGGTGGAAACGATCTTGGCTCAATTCCCGGATGAGATTTGAGTGCAGTAATCCAGTCGGACCTGTGCACCTTCAAAGCTTGGATGCCTAGTGTGAGTATGGGATGGTCTAACATTATTCCCAGGTTGACGTGGCATCATATGGCCAGCCATAGGACAGCATTTCAGGTCAAGAAAAAGCTCAATAGGTACGTAAGGAAATTGATGTTTGAGCTTAGGGGCTTTGTTATGGAGCACAAAACCATTACGGCAGCTGACCAGAGCCTCTACAGAGGCGACGGGGTACATCTTTCGGACCATGGCATGGACCTGTTTCTTGAAGACCTAAGACAGTCCCTATTCCTATTTGTGTGAGTTTGGGTGGCGGCGAGAGTGGCCCTGAATATGTGGGCGATCTTGTGGTGAGTGGACAGTGTCCGGGGGCAGGATGTGATCGAGGTAGAGTGATGGCTACTTCCGGCCAGGGGTGAAGTCCTCAGACGCGTGTCTGGGGTGTTCCCTGCCCGTGTGATTCAAAGCCGAGAACTCCCTAAGCCTTTCCAGTATTGAGCTATGCTCTGCTTCCTCTCCTGTGCCCTGGTACTGCCCATCTTGTTAGTATGGGTTACTACGCATTAGCTAGTACCTGATTGCCGCCCCCCTGGTCCATGTTTATTCATGCTGGTCGTTTGGTTCCTGTGTTGCCACAATTATCGTGACCTGCGGGTTTTATAACCAAGAAGTTGTCGGTGTGTTTATTTCTATGTTAGAAATGAAGTTAAAGGTTTACATTAAACTTGAGAATGTAAATAGTTAAGATGTTAATTCTAGGAGAACATACATTTTGTGAGGCTCTGTTACCTGCTTCAACTCAGCCTCTGAGGCCTATGTATCAAATGTCTTGCGAACCTGATCCGACAGTGCGGATCAGGTCCGCAAGACCTCGTTGAATGAGGAGAGCAATACGCTCTCCATATTCAGCATTGCACCTGCAGCTCACAAGAGCTGCTGGTGCAACGCTGCTCCCTGCAGACTCGCGGCCAATCGGCCACCAGCAGGGAGGTGTCAATCAACCCGATTGTACTTGATCGGGTTGAATTGTGGCGATTCCTGTCCGCCTGCTCAGAGCATGCTTCTGTGTTTGTAACTACAATCAGAATCCCTGCAGATTTGCAGCCAAATTCGCGGCCGCTAGCAGGGGGTGTCAATAAACCAGATCGTATTGGATCGGGTTGATTTTCGGTGATGTCTGTCCGCTGCCTCAGAGCAGGCGGACAGGTTATAGAGCAACAGTCTTTAGAAACACGGGGCATCAAGCTTCATACGGAGCTGATAAATAGGCCCCATAATACGAGCACAACCCGAGTAATGCAAAAAGCCAAAGTTCTAGGGCAGTTAACGATTGAGTTGGATCGTTTAATATATATACATACAGTATATATATATATTTAATATATGTGTGTGTGTGTGGCATAGTGATCTAAAAAGCTCTTTGGTGAGATTAACTAAGAAGTCTTGTCAGTACTGCGAGGTACTTCAAACTATTTTATAAACACAGATTTTCCATTAAGAGCTTTTTATTTAGCTATGCAGAATTCCAATGAAGAAAAGAGACACAAAGATTACAACATAATGCAAAAAAATAATCTAAAGGCATTGGTGTATATTAATCAATATGGGAATCCTGTCCGCCGCATACGCTGTCGGCATTTATCATTGCACAAGCATTTCTAGTGAAATGCGTGCGCAATGCCGGTGGCGGACAAGTTAAGGAGCAGCGGTCTTATGGCCACTGCTTCTTAACTTACGTTTCTGGCGAGCTGGAAAGTACGGGAGTAGATAGTAGCATCCACTGCTTGGTAAATCTACCGCTTTGTGTGATTTCCCTCCGGTGACGGCATTGGGCCCTAAAGTATTAAATCAGGGGCATTTCAGTATCATGGGATCGGGATTGAGTGTTTGTTACTTTATGAATTTGACAAAAAAAAATTTATGTAAAAAAGCTAATCATTATTATTTTTTTCACTTCAATTGATCTAACAGGAAGTGTTTGTATCTGCTTGGTGAGATCATCAACTTTGGTGGGGGGTTATTTTAGTGTGTTTTGTCCGTGCCCAAACCAATGTTATATACAAAAACATCTAAATATCTAAGTAATAACAATTAAAAAAAAAGTTATGTACAGGGGTTAATTAAGTAATGTAATTAAGTAATTAAGTAATGTAATTAAGTTAGTAATGGCCCCAAAATTTTCCTTGAATCTTCAGTTAATAAAGTGTAAATTACTTTTACATTTAAAGAGTGCGGCTATCTTTTTGTATTCTTGAACACAATGTTACAAACTTACGGCTAGATTTAGAGTTGGGCGATAGTCGTGAAAACCAGCGTTAGAGGCTCCTAACGCTGGTTTTAGGCTACCTCCGGTATTTGGAGTCACTCATAATAGGGTCTAACCTCACTTTTCAGCCGGGACTTTTCCATACCGCAGATCCCCTTACGTCAATTGCGTATCCTATCTTTTCAATGGGATTTTTCTAACTCCGGTATTTAGAGTCATGTCTGGAGTGAGCGTTAGAAATCTAACGACAAAACTCCAGCCGCAGAAAAAAGTCAGTAGTTAAGAGCTTTCTGGGCTAACGCCGGTTCATAAAGCTCTTAACTACTGTACTCTAAAGTACACTAACACCCATAAACCACCTATGTACCCCTAAACCGAGGTCCCCCCACATCGCCGCAACTCGATTACATTTTTTTAACCCCTAATCTGCCGACCGCCACCTACGTTATCCTTATGTACCCCTAATCTGCTGCCCCTAACACTGCCGACCCCTATATTATATTTATTAACCCCTAATCTGCCCCCCACAATGTCGCCGCCAGCTACCTACACTTATTAACCCCTAATCTGCCGTCCGCACGCCGCCGCCAGCTACATTATCCCTATGTACCCCTAATCTGCTGCCCTAACATCGCCGACCCCTATATTATATTTATTAACCCCTAATCTGCCCCCCTCAACGTCGCCTCCACCTGCCTACACTTATTAACCCCTAATCTGCCGAGCGGACCGCACCGCTACTATAATAAAGTTATTAACCCCTAATCCGCCTCACTAACCCTATAATAAATAGTATTAACCCCTAATCTGCCCTCCCTAAAATCGCCGACACCTAACTTCAATTATTAACCCCTAATCTGCCGACCGGAGCTCACCGCTATTCTAATAAATTTATTAACCCCTAAAGCTAAGTCTAACCCTAACACTAACACCCCCCTAAGTTAAATATAATTTTAATCTAACGAAATTAATTAACTCTTATTAAATAAATTATTCCTATTTAAAGCTAAATACTTACCTGTAAAATAAATCCTAATATAGCTACAATATAAATTATAATTACATTGTAGCTATTTTAGGATTAATATTTATTTTACAGGCAACTTTGTAATTATTTTAACCAGGTACAATAGCTATTAAATAGTTAAGAACTATTTAATAGCTACCTAGTTAAAATAATTACAAAATTACCTGTAAAATAAATCCTAACCTAAGTTACAATTAAACCTAACACTATACTATCATTAAATTAATTAAATAAAATACCTATAATTACCTACATTTAAACCTAACACTACACTATCAATACATTAATTAAATACAATATCTACAAATAACTACAATGAAATAAACTAACTAAAGTACAAAAAATAAAAAAGAACTAAGTTACAAAAAATAAAAAAATATTTACAAACATAAGAAAAATATTACAACAATTTTAAACTAATTACACCTACTCTAAGCCCCCTAATAAAATAACAAAGACCCCCAAAATAAAAAATGCCCTACCCTATTCTAAATTACTAAAGTTCAAAGCTCTTTTACCTTACCAGCCCTGAACAGGGCCCTTTGCGGGGCATGCCCCAAGAAGTTCAGCTCTTTTGCCTGTAAAAAAAAACATACAATACCCCCCCCCAACATTACAACCCACCACCCACATACCCCTAATCTAACCCAAACCCCCCTTAAATAAACCTAACACTAAGCCCCTGAAGATCATCCTACCTTGTCTTCACCTCACCAGGTATCACCGATCCGTCCTGGCTCCAAAATCTTCATCCAACCCAAGCGGGGGCTGGCGATCCATCATCCGGTGGCTGAAGAGGTCCAGAAGAGGCTCCAAAGTCTTCATCCTATCCGAGAAGAAGAGGCGATCCGGACTGGCAACCATCTTGATCCAAGCGGCATCTTCTATCTTCATCCGATGATGACCGGCTCCATCCTGAAGACCTCCACCGCGGACCCATCTTCTTCTGGCGACGTCCAACTGAAGAATGATGGTTCCTTTAAGGGACGTCATCCAAGATGGCGTCCCTTGAATTCCGATTGGCTGATAGGATTCTATCAGCCAATCGGAATTAAGGTAGGAATATTCTGATTGGCTGATGGAATCAGCCAATCAGAATCAAGTTCAATCCGATTGGCTGATCCAATCAGCCAATCAGATTGAGCTCGCATTCTATTGGCTGATCAGAACAGCCAATAGAGCACGGAGAACATACATGTAAAAAAAAAAAGTGTGATACGCTTGGAAAGTCTCTATTTTAGATGTCAAAAAAAAAAAAAGACTGACTACAATGTCCCTTAAAGGGACAGTAAACACTTTCGCCAAGATTATGAGTGGTGCGTTAACTGTAGCGCAAGTGCAATATGATTTAACCATATTGCACTTGCGCTACAGTTAATGCACCATTCGTAATCTAGGCATTTGAGATATTAATATAAAATGCAGTTATGCACTCTCATTATTTATCATGCATCCTTTTACTGTAATTTAAATCTGAAAATTGAGGATTTTTCAGTTCTGAAAATAGTAAGAGCACATGGCAGACTTCACAAGTCTAACCCTGCTACATAGCTGTGCTTAGTTTGTAGTTTGTTTTCTTTTCTTCTAAAGACAAACAATGGTATCCTGCTAACACAATGACAAAAACAAGCCCTGTCATCTGCAGACACTAAGGGGTTAAAATGAGAGAACAGCTGCATGAACAGGAAGGAAAACAAAAACATGGAGATAGGAGTAACCGTGCTATTATAGTTGTGCCCAGCAGTTTTTTTTATGTCCCTTTAAGGGGATATTAAACACCTTTTAAGTCTGTGTAAAAATTTCAGACTTCCCAACCTTATATGAGAGGGGCAGTCCCTAATTTTAATCTCTGTCCTGTTGTCCCTCTGAGACGGCCATATGTACCTACTTGCACATTTTCACTTAGCCTTACCCATAGACCGCCCAGACACGCCCCCACAGCACCCAGACACGCCCACTGACTGACAGACACGTCCATGACCTTGCCCATTTCTGACACTGCCCCGCTCACAAAAAACAGCAATGACTCCCCTCAACCTCCCGAGTCCCTAATACCTACTAACACATGTATTACATTGTGCTTTATCCCATGCTCCCTAGAGAGGCCAGAAACTAAAATCAGTACCTTAAGTTTTCAAAATAATACAAATTATCTAACCCTGCTATTTGTTTTGCAGTATTTGCTTTTTGGCTTCTCCTGGATTGGTTTATCCTGGATAAAGCCTCTTACATAAATAATTTTTTAATCTAGACTGCTGTGATCTTATCTGCATGTCTCTAGCAGGGTTTGCCTTGAAAGCGGGTTTTCTATCTAAATGGTAATGTAACCTATATGTACTATAAAATTACCAAGTACTACCAATGCCAGACCCTAACCCTTGCTCTATAGGAAACTCACATTAGTTCCATTTTGCTGTTCACACCTTATGTCACTCATAAGCAGCCAAATATAACCACATTCTCAAAATGATATTGGTGACAATTCAGCTCTGAACACAAATTGCAATGACCATTGTGAGTAAGTTATCACTGATCTAAGCATTTCACAATGTTGCAATTAAATGCTGTCCATTTTAATTGGGACATTTAAAATTCTTCAACATTTTAAATGCAACCTTTTAAACTGTGCCATTTGAAATGTGACATTTCAACAGAGTAAGCCATTTGCAGTAATTTTTCTACTCTACCTTTTCACCACTTCTCCATCCAGAGCTGTCAATTCACACTGTGCCACAGGGCTTAGCAAATTTATTTTAAACTTAGGAGGCAGCCAATAAACTGAGGAGCCAACCAGAAAACTGAAGAGCCAGACGGAAAACTGAATATATATATATATGTATATAGATATATGAAGAATTATGTTAAAACAATAGAGGCCCAAGGTAAACTTCTAGGAGATGTGGTTTCCTGGTTCTGGCAATTTGTCAAGCCCTGCACTTATGTGGCACACTGTTCCAAGTCTCTTCTCTAGCTTAAACTAAAATAACCATGATCATATTATTGAAAGGGAGTCGGGAATACAATTGAGTTGACATTTACCTGTGTAACCACCAATAAGATGCCTATATAAATAAAAATGTTTCATTTTCATTCAATAATAGCGCAGCCTATATTATGCGCTAAGTTTAGTTTTCCAGCATTGACTGTTCTGTTCAAACATGCACTTCAAGTTGTATAACATGTTATTCTAAACAAATCTGTACATTACATTAAAAACTGAATGGGACAAATTTAAAATGTTCAATACAGTAATATTTTGCCAAGATGCCATCTATACTTACAGTAGGGTGTAACTCCCTATATTGCAACAGATTTCTTCATGTGGCACCAGTTCCTTCCTTCCCTCTCTTTCTTTCTTATTTTTCCCTTCCTTACATCCCTCCCTCCTTCCTTTTGTCCTTCTTTCCTTCCTTCCTTCCCTCCCTCTCTTTCCTTCCTTCCATCCTTCCTTCCTTCCTCCCTTCTATTTCCTTCTTTCCTTCATTCCCTCCCTCCCCTCCCTACTTCCTTCCCCTCAACCCTCCCTCCTTCCTTCCCATCATCCTTCATTCCCTTCTTCCTTCCCTCCCTCCCTCCCTCCCTCCCTCCCTCCTTTGTTACCTACTTCCCTCCCTCTTTCCTTCCTTCCTTCCTTCCTTGCTTCCCTCTCTTACCTTTTTTCCTTCTTTCCATCCCTTCCTTCCTTCCATCCCCCTATCTATCCTTTCTGCCTTCCCTCCTTCCCTCCTCCTTCCTTCCTTCCTTCCTTCCCTTCCTCTCTCCTTTCTTTCCTCCCTCCCTCCTTCCTTCCTTCCTTTGCTACCTACTTCCTTCCTTCCCCCCTCACTCCTTCCCTCCCTCCTTCCTTCGCTACCTCCTTTCCTCCCTCCCTTCCATCCTTCCTTCCTTTCCTCCCTCCCCCTCCCTCTCTCTCTCCTTCATTCCCTCCCTTCCATCATTCCTTCCTTTCTTAATTCCTTCCCTCCCTCCTTCCTTCCATCCCCCTCTCTATCCTTTCTGCCTTCCTTCCCTCCCTCCCTCCCTCCTTCCTTCCCTCCCTCCCTCCCTCCTTCCTTCCCTCCCTCCCTCCTTCCTTCCTTCCTTCCTTCCCTCCCTCCCTCCTTCCTTTCTTCCTTTCTTCGCTACCTACTTTTGTCCTTCCCCCTCCCTCCTTCCTTCCTTTGCTACCTTCTTTCCTCCCTCCCTCCCTCCCTTCCATCTTTCATTCCTTCCCTTCCTCCCACTCTCCTTCATTCCCTCCATTCCATCATGCCTTCCTTTCTTCATTCCTTCCCTCCTTCCCTCCGTCCTTCCTTCTTTCGCTCCCTCCTTCCTTCCTTCCTTCCTTGCTTTCTTTTTCTCACTTTCTTCCTCTTTTCCTTTTCTCTCGTTATTTTTCTTTCTAATGCAAGCTTTTATGCTTCTCCCCTGCTTATTCTCTGCCGCTACCTTTTTTGTAGCTCAGTCTCTGCCGTGATGGGTTTTGCCTCGTTGGGTTTCAGAGTTTTACTAGCTGTGTGAACTTCAAGAGAAGTGACAGCCTGCAGATAACTCATTTACCCAAACATTCTGTGTGCAGAGATAGCAGCTATACAGGGCCATAATTATGAAGAGTTCTTTCCCTCCCCTAGTTACATTATACCCAGATAGCTTTATACCAGAAAAAAAGATTTGCAACTCTACTCTTACCTCTTGCTGTAAAATGGCTAATGAAATGCAAGCTAGGCGATAAGCTGTGTGGAAGGAAGAGATTAGAAGCTGGATTCAAACTCAGAAGCCTGACACAGAAAGCCATGTTGTCAGGAATATAATTGGTGCCCAGTCCTGACCTTCTGTGGGGAATGAAATGCTTTCTGATAAAGGAGTTTGATGCCAACACACACACAGAGAAAAGACCTATAGACCCTTGAGTCACTCTATCCAATCATTTCAAAAGGTGTCAGGTACAGAAAAGACGCAGATGCTCATCACAAGGATTCTTCCAGCAGTGGGTGACAATGACACAGAATTAGAAAAAAAAAAGGAAAAAGGTGTGTCCTTTTTTTTAATTTCAAGGTCAATACTGTTTTGATTGTGATGAAACACATAAGCAGGTTTCATTTTAATGAACAGTAAAACATACTTATATATTGTACCATGGTGACTTTTATGCAAAAACGTTATTGAAAAAAAATGTCTGTGCAGCTACATAGGATCATCATGAGTCACTTAGTTGTGTCATCAGCCTCTCCAGTTCCTATGCTATTCTAAAGAACCTTATTCAATAAAGAATAGGTGGGCAAGTGAGGTTTAGTGAATCAGCGGCACAGAATAAATATAGGAATTGGAGAAATAATGTACTTTGTATTGAAAGGTGGCTTGTATTGAATTTTGTGTGCCTATAAAGGGACAGTAAACATCTTGTAATTACAATTTATGTTGTGTTGCTATAGATTAGAATAACATCAGCCAAGTCTAAACATTTTTTTTTCTAAAGATTAATATCCTTTTTATTGGAATTATTTTCAATGACTAAAATCCGCACACCATTTGCATTATCAGGGCTGCAGAAAACAAAGCTAGTCACAGTCATAATGTTAGTATGGAATGTATTGTTTTGCAGTTGTTACCAGTTAAAGGGGCATGAAACCCAAAATTTTTCTTTCATTATTCAGATTATGAGGCATATATAAGAAATGTCTTGCGGACCTGATCGGACAGTGCGGATCAGGTCTGCAAGACATCGCTGAATGCGGAGAGCAATACGCTCTCCGCATTTAACATTGCACCAGCAGCTCACAAGAGGGGGTGTCAATCAACCCGATCGTACTCGATCGGGTTGAATTGTTGCGATTCCTGTCCGCCTGCTCTAAGTCTTTGTGACCGCTGCTTCATAACTGCTGTTTCTGGCGAGCCTGCAGGCTCGCCAGAAACACGGGCCGTCAAGCTCCTTTTGGAGCTTGATAGATAGGCCCCAGAGAATACAATTTTGAACAACATTCCAATCTACTTATATTATTTAATTTCCTTTATTCTTCAGATTTCCTTTGTTAAAGAAATAGCAAAAAGCCAATCACACAAGGCATCTATGTGCAGCCACCAATAAGCATCTACTGAACCTATGTAGATATGCTTTTCAACAAAGTATATCAAGAGAATGAAGCAAATTAGATAATAGAAGTAAATTGGAAAGTTGGCTAATCCAGAATTTGTATTGTTAAAAACAATAGATAATCCCTTTATTATCCATTCCCCAGTTTTGCATAACCAAAAGAGTTACATTAATATACGTTTTACCTCTGTGATTACCTTGTATCTAAGCCTCTGCAGACTGCTCCCTTATTTCAGTTCTTTAGACAGACTTGCATTTTAGCCAATCAGTGCTGACTCATAAGTAACTCCACAGGATTGAGCACAATGTTATCTATATGGCACACATGCACTAGTGCTATCTAGCTGTAAAAAACTGTCAAAATGCAGTGAGCTAAGAGGCGGCCTTCAGAGCCGGACTGGGAATAAAAAGCAGCCCTGGAAAATAAAAAGACCAGTCCTTTTTTCCGTCAGTAGAATGCACATGCCCCTTTTTTCTCAAAGGGGATTACTAGGATACTCCTTCCCCAATATTTCCTTTAGAATAAAATTATATTACTTTGCATTAAATAAAAATGCCAGATTGATGTTATTTAGGCACCTTACAACCCTACTGCATCCATTAATCACCACTTTAAATTGTAGCTTTCCAGCCCAAGCTGCCACAGCCCACAGGGAAATCTCTTGGTATCCTGGTAGGCCAATCCTGCCCTGGTGGCCTTTAAGGCTTAGAAATTAGTATATGAGCCTACCTAGGTTTAGCTTTCAACAATGAATACCAAGAGGACAAAGCAAATTTGATAATAAAATCAATTTGGAAAGTTGTTTAAAATTGTGTGCCCTATCTGAATCATGAAAGTTTAATTTTGACCCTTTAAGGAAATGTATGTAGCAGGGTAAGCCTTGATATGTTGGCAGGGTGCATTTCAAATTCTGAAAATGAAAAAAAAGCTACATTTTCAAAACTAAATTACACGAAAAGGCAAAAAAAAACTACTTTTGGCATGTGTAAATGCCTGAGTGAATATTTTTAAGTAGAATGCCCCTTTGATTTGTACGTGTCAAACAGAGAGAGCTTTAAACAGGTTCTTTCATCTTAAAAGAACAATCTAAAAAATATTACAGTTTTTGTTTTTTTTGCAAACCAAATTTTCTATACTTACATAGACATATTAAATATATACAGTACTTCTCTCTGTCATCCAAAAGAGCTGTGTGAGTTGTCTTTATCAAGCACTGAGGCAATTATCCTCGAGTATCAGCATAAACATGCATTTCCATTTAGTAACTTTAAATAGTTTTAACTTTTAACCTTTATGGAATAAAAATAATAATAATAGTATTTTCTATGAGATAATAGTCTGACAATGAGTTTTTTAGAATCTTAGCAATTAACTTTACCTTCAACTCCTATCTTAGGCCTTGGGGCCGAATTATCAATGTGCGGCCGAACATGATCCGCTATAGCAGATCCTGTCTGCCACACATCGGTAAATTCCGATGCCGTCTGCATTTATCATTGCACAAGCATTTCACTAGAATGCAATGCCGCCCCCTGCAGATTCGATTGGCCACTAGCAGGGGGTGTCAATCAACCTGATCAGATGCGATCGGGCGGATTGCTGTTCGCCACCTAATCGGTAGTGGACGAGTTAAGGAGCAGCAGTCTTAAGACCGCTGTTTTTTAACTCCTGTTTTCGGCAAGCCCATTGGCGTCACTAGGGGGGTGCAGGGGGTGCGGGCCGGACCTGGGTGACACCCTCCAGGGGGTGACACCACAAAAAAAAATTATTATTATTTTTTTTTTACATTTTATTGAAATTCAAAGAAATACATGTAGAGATTCATAGATTTTTTTTATTAGAGGGGCAGGCATTTGTGAACATTAGTGGGACTGGGGACTGTTAGCCTAAACCTGACTGCCTATCTGTGCTCACTGCTCAGTGACGAGTGGAGCAGTGGTGTCACTCACTGCTGTGCTGTCTCTCTAAACGGGAAAAGGGAAATCGTGAGGGGCATGCCTGGCACCTGACCGCATGACTGTCTGACACTGTCTCTAAAGTGAAGGAGCCACGTATGATGCCCACCAGACCGATACGGTCACGGTACACTAAGTGCACACTGAAGAGGTAGGAGAGGAGGGCGGGTGGGGGTCCTGGGGTGGGCAGAGTGCAGAGGTGATTGGCCATAAGAAGCGGTAGGCACGTGGCCCGGGGCTGTGCACTGACAGACTTGGAACAGAGTCAGAGAGCAGAATTTTCATAGTTTGCGCGCCTAAACCTTTTTCTTCAGTGGTTTATTTTAGAATGCTCTGTTTATGTTTCATTTAATTCTCTGCTGAGCCAGGGAGCAGCTCTAGGCATGAGCTTTATAATTAATGCAGTGCAGTTTACATATTTTGTATGTGTGTGTCTGAGTTTTTGTGTGTGCATGTCTGAGTTTTTGTGTGTGTGTGTCTCATGTTTTTGTGTGTGTGTGTCTCAGTGTTTTTGTGTGTGTGTCTGAGTGTGTTTCCGAGTGTTTGTGCCTGAATCTGAGTGTGTTTTTAAGTGTGTCTGAGTGTTTGTATGTGCGTGTGCCTGTGTTTTTGTGTGTGTCTGCTTTCTGGGGGGGGGGTGACACCATAACTTACCGCACCGGGTGACACCAACCCTAGTGACACCACTGGGCAAGCCTGAAGGCTTGCTCAGAAACAGATACATTTGCCTCAATACGGGGGTTGGTAAATCAGCCCCCTAGTTTCCATTGAGGTGGTAAAGATTGGAAACTGTTGGTAACATGAAACATTTCCATAGACTTTTCTGAAGATAGATGTTTTTAACACCAGTTCCATACTTTACCACCTCAAAGGAAGCTAGGCCTTAGTTTAAAATGCATTTAAAATACTGTACTTTTTCCTTCAAGTGAATCCAGCTCACTCTCTCAACATGCAAGGACCCAAAATAAAATTATTTTCTATCTCTTTAATTATTTTGTTAAAAATTAGTAATCTGAAATAAATGTACAGTGTTAAATGCTGTAGTGCAGGGGTTCTTAAAGTAGGGTGACCAGACGTGCCCAATTTTAGGGGACAGTCCCCGGAAAAATTATGTCCCCGGCTTTTATTGAACTGTTGTACTGCAGCCAAGCGCTGGGAGGAAGTGATGTGTGTATATGTATGCTTGTGTGTGTGTGTGTGTATGTGTGTATATGTATGCTTGTGTGTGTGTGTATGTGTGTATATGTATGCTTGTGTGTGTGTATGTGTGTATATGTATGCTTGTGTATGTGTGTATGTGTTTATATGTATGCTTGTGTATGTGTGTATGTGTGTATATGTATGCTTGTGTGTGTGTATGTGTGTATATGTATGCTTGTGTATGTGTGTATATGTATGCTTGTGTATGTGTGTATGTGTGTATATGTATGCTTGTGTGTGTGTGTGTGTATGTGTTTATATGTATGCTTGTGTATGTGTGTATGTGTTTATATGTATGCTTGTGTGTGTGTATGTGTGTATATGTATGCTTGTGTATGTGTGTATATGTATGCTTGTGTATGTGTGTATGTGTGTATATGTATGCTTGTGTGTGTGTGTATGTGTGTATATGTATGCTTGTGTATGTGTGTATGTGTGTATATGTATGCTTGTGTGTGTGTGTGTGTGTATGTGTATGCTTGTGTATGTGTGTATATGTATGCTTGTGTGTGTGTGTATGTGTGTATATGTATGCTTGTGTGTGTGTATTTGTGTATACGTATGCTTGTGTGTGTGTATGTGTGTATATGTATGCTTGTGTATGTGTGTATATGTATGCTTGTGTATGTGTGTATATGTATGTATGCTTTTGTGTGTGTGTATGTGTGTATATGTATGCTTGTGTGTGTGTATATGTATACTTGTGTGTGTGTATGTGTGTATATGTATGCTTGTGTGTATATATATATATATATATATATATATATATATATGTATGTGCGTGTGTATGTGCATGTGTAGGCTTGTGTGTGTATATGTATGCTTGTGTCTGTGTATATGTGTGTGTATGTGTGTGTATGCATGCTTGTGTGTATGTGTGCACATGTATACTTGTGTGTGTGTATATGTATGCTTGTGTATATGTATGCTTGTGTGTGCATGTGTGTATATGTATACTTGTGTGAGTGTATAAATATATATGCTTGTATGTATGTGAGTATGTGTGTATAGATGTACTGTATGCTTGTGTGTGTGTGTATGTGTGTATTTGTATGCTTGTGCATTTGTGTATGTGTATATATGTATGCTTGTATGTGTGTGTATGTGCATGTGGTGTGTATATGTATGCTTGTGTGTGTATGTGTATATATGTATGCTTGTATGTGTGTGTATGTGCATGTTGTGTGTATATGTATGCTTGTGTGTGTGTATGTACATGTGTGTATATGTATGGTTGTGTGTATGTGTATATATGTATGCCTGTATGTGTGTGTATGTGCATGTGTGTATATGTATGCGTGTGTGTTTGTGTATGTGCATGTGGTGTGTATATGTATGCTTGCGTGTGTATGTGTATATATGTATGCTTGTATGTGTGTGTATTTTCATGTGGTGTGTATATGTATGCTTGTGTGTGTGTATGTACATGTGTGTATATGTATGGTTGTGTGTATGTGTATATATGTATGCCTGTATGTGTGTGTATGTGCATGTGTGTATTTGTATGCTTGTGTGTTTGTGTATGTGTATATATGTATGCTTGTATGTGTGTGTATGTGCATGTGGTGTGTATATGTATGCTTGTGTATGTGTATGTACATGTGTATATATGTATGGTTGTGTGTATGTGTATATATGTATGCCTGTATGTGTGTGTATGTGCATGTGTGTATATGTATGCGTGTGTGTTTGTGTATGTGCATGTGGTGTGTATATGTATGCTTGTGTGTGTATGTGTATATATGTATGCTTGTATGTGTGTGTATTTTCATGTGGTGTGTATATGTATGCTTGTGTGTGTGTATGTACATGTGTGTATATGTATGGTTGTGTGTATGTGTATATATGTATGCCTGTATGTGTGTGTATGTGCATGTGTGTATTTGTATGCTTGTGTGTTTGTGTATGTGTATATATGTATGCTTGTATGTGTGTGTATGTGCATGTGGTGTGTATATGTATGCTTGTGTGTGTATGTGTATATATGTATGCTTGTATGTGTGTGTATGTGCATGTGGTGTGTATATGTATGCTTGTGTGTGTGTATGTACATGTGTGTATATGTATGGTTGTGTGTATGTGTATATATGTATGCCTGTATGTGTGTGTATGTGCATGTGTGTATATGTATGTGTGTGTGTTTGTGTATGTGCATGTGGTGTGTATATGTATGCTTGTGTGTGTATGTGTATATATGTATGCTTGTATGTGTGTGTATGTGCATGTGTGTATATGTATGCTTGTGTGTGTGAATGTGTATATATCTATGCTTGCATGTGTGTGTATGTGCATGTGTGTATATGAATGCATGTGTGTTTATGTGTATATATGTATGCTTGTATGTGTGTGTATGTGCATATATGTGTATATGTATGCTTGTGTGTGTATGTGTGTATATGTATGCTTGTGTGTGTATGTGTATATATCTATGCTTGCATGTGTGTGTATGTGCATGTGTGAATATGTATGCTTGTGTGTGTAAATGTGTATATATCTATGCTTGCATGTGTGTGTATGTGCATGTGTGTATATGTATGCTTGTGTATGTGTATATATGTATGCTTGTATGTGTGTGTATGTGCATATGTGTGTATATGTATGCTTGTGTGTGTATGTGTATATACGTATGCTTGTGTATTTGCATGCATGTATATGTATGCTTGTGTGTGTAAATGTATGCTTGTGTGTGTGTGTATGTGCATGTGTGTATATGCTTGTATGTGTGTGAGAAGATGTGAGAAATAATGTGTGTGTGTATATATATATATATATATATATATATATATATATATATATATATATATATAATACAATCACTCCATAAACTCATACCAAATACACTGCATATATAATTTGAGGAAAATATGCTAATAATATGTTTTTTTTACCATTTGCAAATAAAAAATAAAAAAATGTCCCCAAATTTCATTTTAAAAATCTGGTCACCTTATCTTAAAGAGCCACTAAAGTTAAAGTCAAAATTGAAGTTTCATGATTCAGATAAAGCAGGCAATTTGAAAAAAAAACAAAAAAAAACTTTCCACTGGCAATGACATAGACCAATTGCTGTCACTCATGGGATGCTTTCAGTTGGCTTGAAAAGTGGTCATGTACTGTGGACTTTGTGACAAGGATGCACACTCTGTGAATGGATTGCTAATGACTTCATGAACTCATTTATCAGTCTATTATCTCTATCCCTTTCACTCATAACCTTTAACAAGCCAAGTTAGAATAATGAGTTCCCTCCTGCAGGTCAATAAAATAAAACAAAACTGATTGTGTTTGTCCGGCTTCAGCAGGACAGCTGACCATGATCATAAAGACCAATAAATCAGCTCCCAAGAGACCCTTTTCAAATTGATGAATGGACATTTGCAGCCAAGACTGGAACTCACCTTAGAATAACTGAATCAATACTAAATACAATGGACCAAAGTCAAGCAGGAGAGTAGGACGTAAGAAAAGAGTAGAAAAAGTCCACAAAACAATCAATCAAACAAATTCAAATGACAATATAGAAACATCATCAGAAATGACACAATCAACAATAAACAGATAACAAAGACCATCAAGCACATAACATAGAACTACACAATAATTTGCAAGTTGCATACTGTAGTGTAAATATAGACAGATATACACACAGTGCTCTGCCACTTAACAATAAATAGGTACAGATTATTGGATACATAAAAATGCACACTTAGATTGTATGGGCACAACACTGAATAAACACACACAATGTACAAACATCCAACAGTAACTATGTACACGTAAACACAGTGTACAGACATAGAGCACTGTATCAACTAAACACACTGTCAGATACACATCACTGCATACACATACATACACATTTCATAAAATATACACACTATTTCTCAGTCCTATGGTGCAGTATATATAGTGAGGTGCACAATAATGCATATATGGTACATACAATACCTAGACACATCACAACGCACATACATAGGGGTTTATTTATAATTAGACAAATTCCCCTATAGGTTTCAGGGTTTGCTCATTTGAGTCTGAAATTAAAATTTATGAAGCATCAATTTAAAACGCTGCTTCCTAAACCCTCTACACCAACTTAGAGTTAGTGGATGAAAATATCCCTGGACTGTTTCGACCAGGGTGGTTGACAACTGTTTTTGCTGGTGAGCGCAAAAAGCCGAACTTTAAATATCGCACGCCTGATAACCTATTCCCCCATACCTAACTCAAGCGCAAACCCGATTGCATATTCTCATGTGCGCTAACCCAAAATGAAAATATTAATATTTCACATTTCAATGTTCTTCACATAGAAGGATATGTTCTATTTATTCATAAATACATATTTCTAAATTATGATTTTTGGTACAATATATATCTATACCTATATATATATATATATATATATATATATATATATATATATATATATATATATATATATATATATATATATATATACATACATGATTATATATACATGATTATATATAGGTATAGATATATAAATATAGGAATATCTATTTATAGGAATTCATAGGAATATGAAATATTTACAGTACATACACAGTTAAAATGAATATTGCATTATTAAGCTTTAACATGTTTTTAGCTACTTAACTGCAAGGGCCTCCAATGCACTTAAATATATTCCTATATATGTCTATATATGTATACATATGTATTTATGTATTTTTATGTGTATATATGTCTGTTAATACATATATACACATAAATACATATTTTTTCATATATAGACACACACACACATATATATATATATATATATATATATATATATATATATATATATATACAGTATATACACACACACATCTTAAGACATATATGTATGTATCTCTGTTAAAGCCCTTTACCTGCCTTTTTTTTGCCTAACACATGAGACCTCATATCTTTGGGCCCTTATAAATTTTTTGTGCAATTTTTTTAAAAATATTTTTTATTAGAGACTATTATTATGAGTGTAACTGTACCTTGTTATGTATTTATGATGTGTTTTGTGACACTTTTTTGTTTCGCTAAACATTTAACCAGAGCTCTGAGGATGTGGTAATCATTCTAGTGTAAATCACAATTGTGCTCATATGTCTATCTATCTATCTATCTATCTATCTATCTATCTCTGTCTATCCGTCTATCTATCGATCTGTCTACCTATCCGTCTATCTATCTATCGATCGATCTATCTATTTCCTAAAATAAGTTTGCTATAATGTCTCCTTCATATTCAGTGCAGTTTTCTCGAGCCTGTTAACCCTGTTGTCAAAAAACACAACATTTCTATCTATAAAATGTAAGAAGCATCGTTGTGCTAAGGCAGTAAGAGTCCATGTCATGGATACAACCAGTTTCACTTGATGTTCCTCTCAGGCTCGGACTAGAATCAGACCTGACACACAGTCCCCAGTGACAAGTTAATCAGGTTTCAATGAGTTTTACAACTGTGCACTATTTTCCTAACAAAGCCATTTATCATAGATCTTTAGGGAAACAGACAATCTGTTGGACACAGCAGACTTGTAATAACAGCAGCAACATTGTAGGATGCCATTTTATTGTGGATCATTTTATGATAGTTTATTTTCCTACAGAATGTTTTAACGACCTTAGCCGTGAGCTGTGTGTTTGTATTACCAGACATTTGCGCCTCAGAAGAATCTTGCATTCAAAGCTTGATGTCTCTTGATGTCTCAATAGCCAATTAGGCAGACGCCTGTGAGCACCTTTTCATAATGCAATGGTCAGAAATTAATCTTAAATGGACATGAAAGAAAAAAATATTTCTTTCATAATTCAGATAGAGCTTACAATTTTAGACAATTTTCTAAATTCTATTACCAAATTTGCTTCAGTCTCTTGGTATCCTTTGTTGAAGGAGTACCAGTGCAATACTTGGAGATTGCTGAACACATCAGTTAAGCCAATGACAAGTGGCATATATATATATATATATATATATATATATATAGTAGCCAAAAAAAATGCACTCTCAGGTCTTTCACAACAAAGTTACTTTATTCCTGTAACGTTTTCGGAGGTCTTGCCTCCTTCATCAAGACCTCCGAAAAAGTTACAGGAATGTCCAAGGAATTGGCACCACCCTCTCTAACAAAAAAAACATATAGGGTTTACGAGTGGAGTGCTATTTAGGGCTCATGCTTGAGCATTAATTATGCTAGAAGTAAGCTTTTTGGGTTGCACTCTTATTATGAGATGAAAGTAAATTGTTTTTGCTCTTGCACTAACCCGACGAGCGCAAAAAGCCAGTTAGAATATTGCATGAGCGTTCACGTATTCCCCCATTGAAGTCAATGGAGCAAAAAAACGTATGCGCAAGCCAAATTGCATATTTCAGAATTAAACAATTTTTTACGCCCCTCAAAAAAAAAAAAAGATTTCTGTGGATGCCCATGTGTACAGGAATTTTGCCAACAGCCAGAGTGTTTATAGACATATGAATGACCAATGCCTTGAGCTTCATTTATCTGGTGTTGGGTGGACGAGGTTTGCTTGTCATGAACTTCGTCTGCCTGTCCTTTGCGGCATGTGGGTGGCAAAATTTAATATTGCACAAGCTGCCATTATAATCCATGGAGCCGTAGTATTGACTATTGAAACAAATAAAGGGGACTTTCATTCATAAAGTATAAGATACTTCATGTAGAAAGCTCCATTATTGGTTTCAATTGATCGCCGTTCTTAGCTGCTACAGCAGCCCACGGCTAAAAAGTTTTTTGCTAAGAGGTGACATTTTCACCTCTTAGCCAATAGCCGTGTGGTAAACCCAGCTCCCATGGGCACCAAGTTGGATTTACTGCACGGCTATTGGCTAAGAGGTGAAAACGTCACCTCTTAGCAAAAGATTTTTTTTAGCTGTGGCCTGCTATAGCAGCTAAAAACGGCGATCGGTTGAAACAAATAAAGGAGCTTTCTACATGAAGTATCTTATACTTCATGAATGAAAGTCCCCTTTATTTGTTTCAATAGTCAATCCTAGCGTTTGTAAACGCTAGGATTGACTTTCACTTTAAGAGCAGGAACCATGGAGAAGTTCAAGATACTGTGCTGCCTGTGTCCAACCAAGATTTAAATGACCTCCCCCACATAATTATTGGTCCACTAAAATCTAAACCCAATCATAGTCAACAATCTCCAACATTAAAGTTCAGTACCACTTAAAGTGAAGGTCCATTTTGATGAATTAGTGCCCGGTTTTTAATAATCCTATTAAAAACACGGGCACTTTAATTCATCAAAATTGACATTTCACTGTTTTCTTAAAAAAACTTACCTTTTAATCCTAAATGCCGCTCCAGCGATTCCCCTGGCTGTCGGAAGCCTCTGCAGATGTCAGAAATGAAGAATCAGGCTTCCTGCAATCACAGCTTCCCCCCTGGGGGAATCTTGGCCTGATGCAATGCTGTGATTGGAGGAAGCCGGATTCGTCATTTTTGACCCGCAAAGACAGCTTGCTATGGGCGGAGGAAGTGCTGGAGCGGCTGCCAGGATTAAAAGGTAAGTTTTTGAAGAAAACAGTGAAATGTTAATTTTGATGAATTAAAGTGCTCTTGTTTTCAATAGGTTTATTAAAAACCGGGCACTAATTCATCAAAATGGACCTTCACTTTAAGAGCATGTTGATACCAGCTGATGGACCCTTTATAAGCCAGAATACGCTATTCTTATGTGCCTAAAATATCAATTGCTGCCTGGGTACTGTGGTTCCACCTGGTCCATTTTTAGAGACAGCCCTGGAGGATCCTCCACTAATGAGATTCCAGGAAAAATAGATTAAACAATGCACAATTAATTGGTAGCTGTGATGATATTACTTAGAGATTTTATCCCTGGAATATTCACATAGCCACCTTTCATATCAAACTTTTTAAAACACCAGGTCTATTTCATGTAAGAAATCCCTCCTACCAAAGATACACCTTTGTAGTCTAGACAAGGCTTTGGGTCTAGTCTAATGATACACTCCCATATAGCCTTTGAGAGGGATATAATAGGCCACACCCTAGGGAACTGTGCCTAAAACTGGGAGGGGGGGGGGGGCAGTTACACTCTCTCATCTCCTTTTCCTCCTGCTGAAGATGGCTGACCTTGAATAGAGAGACAATGCACACATATGAGAATTTGGCTATGTATTCTACCTTCTTAATAAACCCTTCGCAACATAATTATTTCCCTTAGTTTTAAAACCACAGCAACCTAACCAACCCAACCCTAAACAAATGCAAAATGAGTTTACAATTTACATGACTAATTTAAATAACAGAGTTTCTGGTGACATCATAGGCGTGCGTACAGGGCGTAAGGGGTGTGCCCAGGCACATCTTAATGCAGCCAGACTAGGGGGCCCATTTATCAACCTCCAGATGGAGCTTGAGGGCCCGTGTTTCTGGCGAGCCTGCAGCAGGCGGGCAGACATTGACGCAATTCAACCCGATCGAGTACGATCGGGTTGATTGACACCCTCCTGCTGGCGGCCGAGCTGGCAATGCTGAATACGGAGAGCGTATTGCTCTCCGCATTCAGCGAGGTCTGTCGGACCTGATCCACACTGTCGGATCAGGTCCGACAGACCTTTGTTAAATAGGCCACTAGGGCTCAATTAACTCACTGCCTTTGCTGTAGCTGCCATCATGGTTTGATTTGAGCATGGCAGGATGGTAGTCTACATGTTGTACACGTTTTTTAGCTTGATGTCAACAGCTCTGCTAATCAATTTATACTAATTTTGTGCGCTTGGTTTTTATTACTATTGTTATTTTGTGTCATATTTGTTGAGTATATATTTTTACATAAAGTTCTTAATTTTGTTTAGTTTTATTTTCATTAAAATGGATCAACATGAATGTCCTTTCTTTTTGCATATTTTGTCACCTAAAAAAACACTTATGGGTGCACACCCTAATGAAATCTGCTGTGTCCGCCAATGGGTGACATCATATATTCAGATCAAGCACATATAGTAAAGTATGCAGCGGGGGGGGGGGGGGGGGCTTCCTTTACAGACATTTTCTATAATAGCCAAGGATGTGTCCCAAAAAAAGATTCTTTCGACATATTTCTGGTTCACCAAGGGTGTGCTTGTCATATTTATGTAGGATACAGAGTAGGATTTATGGGGCTTAAGATGAGCCTAATGCACATGTTTGTAAAGCCATATTGATAATTATAAATATCATAAATCTTACAGGCAGGTTGGTAGAAGCCTGTGTGTGATATATTGCTGTCTGCTGGAAGATACAGAAATGAGAGAGAGAGAGAAAAAATGGGTGCACGAGCATCAGAAGTTTAACCTACTCACTGCTAGAAGAAAACACCTGGTTGCTGACTGCAAAGCTTATCATTAAACAAACAAAAAATATCTGTGTGCTCTTTGGTGCCAATACTACTAAATATTTTTGCATTTAATTAAATTATTGGCTGCTTCTCCAGCTCTTGGAAATCCCTGGACTCCTTCAACCTTATGCATCAAAAAATAATTATGTTTTTCTGGGGGGGGGGGTAAATATGATTTTCACATTTAATTACTGTCCTTTTAACTGTCTGTAACATTTTATATTAAACCAAAGTAACATTTTATAGCGACATTTTTTTGCAAATGTACAATTCTCCCTCCCCCAAAAATATTTACCTCAGATATGAGATATATATTTATATATTATTACACTTCAAATGTTGCAATTAAAGGAACACTGAACCCAAATTTTTTCTTTTGTGATTCAGATAGAGCATGCGATTTTAAGCAACTTTCTAATTTACTCCTATTATCATTTTTTCTTCATTCTCTTGGTATCTTTATTTGAAATGCAAGAATGTAAGTTTAGATGCCGGCCCATTTTTGGTGAATAACCTGGGTTAGTCTTGCTGATTGGTGGATAAATTAATCCACCAATAAAAAAGTTCTGTACAGAGTGCTGAACCAAGAAAGAAGCTTAGATGCCTTCTTTTTCAAATAAAGATAGCAAGTGAACAAACAAAAATTGATAATTGGAGTAAATAAGAAAGTTGCTTAAAATTGCATGCTCTATCTGAATCATGAAAGAAAAAAAAATTGGGTTCAGTGTCCCTTTAACAGTTCAGCATTAGTTACAGGTTTGAAGGACTTGCTATTATTAAAATGCTCTTACATTTAAAAGGCCTTTTATAACTGCAATGTTGCACAACGTTGTCAGTACAGTAAATGGGTCTGTGCATTTGGATGCTTTGGTATCCAAATGGATGTATAGATGTATTCTTGTGAAAATGCAACACACTAAGATCTGGATTTTCACAGATCTAAATGTGTTGCACTTTCACAAGAATAAAGACGGCTCCGAAAAGAGGTGAATGCGACAAAGCATCCAAATGCGCACCCCTAGTACTACACATGCAAAACACAGCAGCCAGGCCATTAACAAACCTACATTAACACCTTCTCTTTGTGTTCTATATTGACTCCATATTAACTGCCACATATCCTGACATACTTCCAAGCTACATGATGGATCTTCTTGTCCCATTTATTAGAAACTACCAACTCGGCTGTGGTTCTCGCTCTCAGGTAGGATCAGTCAGCGGTATCTGGTCGCCCTTCGATATACAGATGACATAGGATGTTGTATCTGAGTGTGGTCTGGTGTTTGTAAATTATGCCACAAAAAAATCGATTACAACTAAAGCGCTAAATTATCCTGCACCCGCAAATAAGCAAATTAGCTGTTTTGCAGTTGCGCGATAATTAATCAGCCATTACAAGTGACTAGTTATACCTACCGCAAGCTTATAAAATTAGCGCTTATAAAATTAGCACTTATAAAATGAACCAGAGATCCAATCTCTGGTTAATTTTATAAATATGCCCCAAATGCCCCTACTATACTGTATAGTGTAGTTTATTAAAAAATAAATATAGCAGCATCTTTATTTTTTAATAAAATTACTGTATTAGGCAGTATTTTGGGGTAAAGTTGATGGGAGTGAGGTGTTAGAAAAAAAACGGCACTGAAAAGTGCCTGTATTAAAGGGACACTGAACCCAAATGTTTTCTTTTGTGATTCAGATAGAGCAGCGATTTTAAGCGACTTTCTAATTTACTCCTATTATCAATTTTTCTTTGTTCTCTTGCTATCTTTATTTAAAAAGAAGGCATCTAAGCTAAGGAGCCAGACAATTTTTGGTTCAAGACACTGGACAGAACTTGTTTATTGGTGGGTGAATTTATCCACAATCAGCAAGAACAACCCAGGTTGTTCACCAAAAATGGGCCGGCATCTAAACTTACATTCTTGTTTTTCAAAAAAAGATACCAAGAGAATAAAGAAAATTTGATAATAGGAGTAAATTAGAAAGTTGCTTAAAATTGCATGCTCTATCTGAATCACAAAAGAAAAAATTTGGGTTCAGTGTCCCTTTAATAGGGGAACATATTAACGCATAAATATATATGTATATTAGGATATACATATATATTTACAAATGATGCAATCGCTGCGCTACTTACCCCCTTTGCTGTGCTAGTTTTCATGACGTCTCTGGCTGCATCAGAAGAAGGAGGCTCCCTTTGGAGCCTATGGAAGCACGCTCTCGTGAGTGCAATGCATCCCAGCAATGCGAACGTGCACTGGTATTAGACAGTGGAACGCAAATATCACTTTCATGAAACCAATATTTAGGGCTCCATTTGTAATCGGTTCCTATATGTTTTCATTACTCTCCTCTTGGGCATTCATTATTTTGCTCTGTGACTAACAAAACTACATAATGTACATCACTGGGCGACCAGAAACCGCTGACTGATCCTACTTGAGAGGTATAAATGTGATTGCGGGAATCTAAATCCAGAGGATTAGATGCAGCAATGAGTCACTCTATCATACAGGAGGGTGCGTGCATTACCAATTCTTGTCCTATGATTTTTACTGCTGTGGTTCTAAAACAGTGTTTCTCAATTCTAGTTCCAGGGACCCAGGACCCCTTAGAGACCATATTTTGATGACATTTATGATATCTGAACTAGAGTAAAGGTGAAATAATTAGCTGATCAGTAACCATGGTTACTAACCTGCTTTCACTTATCAGCTGATTATTTCACCTGATTTTAAATGTGCTCTAGTTCAGATATCCTCAAAATATGGCCTGTAAGGGTCCCTGACTAAAGACTATAACAACTGAGGCTCCCAATGGTGCAGATGGTGCCAGTGGGGATAGACCATTCAACTGCAACCTACCTCATGATCTGTGAGTGATAACCTCTTATAGTTCCCAGAATATACTTATGTTATTTGTGCAACACCAAAACAGAACTCCTTAATACATACAATCAGAAATACCCCCTCTACTGAGTTTTAAAAATGCATTAAAGGGACAGAAAACAACTTGGAGCTACAATATTGTTCTGCAGTCTCCAGTTAGATTAACATTAGACATTATTATCGGCAGAGACTGAATGTTATTAGAAGATATAAACCCCTTGTTTGCTGTAATTGTATATTAATGGCCAAACTACACCCACCATTATTCTTATTTGAAGGAGCCAAACTGGGCTTGTCTGGAGAAGACATTGCTTGCCACTGTCATTATGTTTACAACGTTTCCATTGTTTAGCTTCAGCAGAAATTCTAACAAACTACTAATTTGGGAGACGTGTGTCACGTATAGTCTTGTAAAGCCTGCCATATGCTCTTTCAATTATTACACTTAAATTACTGGAAAGGGACAAAATAAATAATGCAAAGTCATTTTACTATGCACAATTGATTTTATATTATAATCCGAATGTGTTTACAATCACTTTACATACATTTCTGTTAACTAGGGCATTTTAAAATGTAACAATGCACGGAACCTGTATTCTGCCTCCTGACTTTTTTGGGCAGAAAATAGCTATATCAATTATTTTTAGTTTTATTCCTAGTGGGGGTGGGGGAGTCATAGGGGTCCATTTATCATTGTGCGGACAAACATGATCTACTATAGCGAACCATGTCCGCTGCACATCGATAAATGCCGACAGCATACGCTGTCGGCATTTATCATCGCACCAGCAGTTTTAGTGAACTGCTGGTGCAACACCGCCCCCTGCATATTCGCGGCCTCTAGCAGGGGGTGTCAATCAACCTGATCATATTGGATCAGGTTGATTTTTCAGCAACGTCTGTTCGCCGCCTCAGAGCAGGCGGACAGGTTATGGGGCAGCGGTCTTTAGACCGCTGCTTCACAACTTGTGTTTCTGGCGAGCCTGAAGGCTCACCAGAAACACGGGGCATCAAGCTCCATTCGGAGCTTAATAAATAGACCCCAATGTATTATTTTAATATTTAATTGTTTATTCTTTCTTTAAAAAGAAAATCCACAAAAAAACCCCACAATCTGGCATTCTTTTAGGTGCCATAACGTTGAGCCCAGATGTCATACACAAAGGGTTAACAGGGGCTTAGGATGTCTTATGATGAGACAGAGCATTACAGAACCCCCAAGTGTTTTTAGGAAGTAAATGATAAGTTGTTGTTTGGAGGCTGCAAATCCATCAGGTTTTCAAGAACACACAAAAAAACAAGTAAAGTACATTGGTTTTGCTCTTTGATCAGCAGAAGCTGAAAGATACAATATCTCTCTGACAGATGCACAAAAAGTGTCTACTGACACGACGCAGAGAGGAATCTCATTATCACAATGTGCCCTGGATGGAGAAAGGGAGATGATAGAGGGGGAGAGGTATTAAGTATAGAAATGGTGGGAAGAATAGAAGAGGAAGAGAAAGGGGGGGGAGGAAGGGGGGGGAGATAATGAGCGAGTGAGATTATATGTAAGGAGATGGGATGAGAAGAACTGAAGACAGAGAGGGGGCTGAGAAGGGAAGATAGATAAGGAGAGGGAAATAGGGTGAGATAAAGAGCTTAGATTGCCGGCTCTTTTATTAACAGAACCTGAAATCCTGCAGTTTTACATAAAACGATCCATACCTTGTTTTGTATAATACCTGCTGTTTAGCGCTGCGGAATACAATGCAGCATTAACGCATTATAATAAAGTTAAAAAAAACGCTGGGATGATCATTTAAAAAGGGATAAAGAATGAGAAGATAATATGATATAGACGAGGAGGAAAGACATTAAGGATGGCCCCATCTTCATCATTGTAATTACAGGAATAGCACAGATCACAAGGCACCTATACAATATATATTCGGTACACGTATACTCACACAACACAACAGTGTCACCTCTCAGGTGGAAATCTAACATGTTTCTTTTCAAACAGCGGGAAGAAAATGAAAAGGACCTTATTATTAGTCTGTCAGATATTTGTAACACCATATAATTACACCATTACTAAATCACAGGTGGTAAGACAAGGGGCAGACATAACACAATCTGGTCATGATCATGCTTTCTTAGACTGGGATGCACAACAATTAATTTATTTATAATAAATATTGTGCTGCATGTATAGTCCCTTATGTGTCTGCTCAAAAGTCATGTGATCTAACATCATCTGGCTCTGGTCCAATGTTATTAAAGGGGCACTGCACTGTAACATTTGTTTTCCCTTTAACATGCTTCAAATAACTTGTTTGCACCAGCTGCAGAGTAGAAAACATATGGGAAATTCTTACTTTAGATTTATTTTTGTATTTAAATAGATATTAAACACAATTTTAAGCAACTTTCTAATTTACTCCAATTATCAATTTTTCCTCGTTCTCTTTTTTAAAAAAGCAGGAAAATAAAGCTTAGGAGCCAGCCCATTTTAGGTTAGCGCTTGCTTATTGGTGACTACATTTAGCAAACCAATAAGCAAGCATAACCCAGATTCTGAACCAAAAATGGTCCGGCTCTTAAGATTTACATTCCTGCTTTTAAAATAAAGATGGCAAGAGAAGGAAGAAAAATTGATAATAGGAATAAATTAGAAAGTTTCTTACAATTGCTGCTCTATCTGAAGCATTAAAAAAAAATGTGGGTTTAGTGTACCTTTAACCGTTTATCTTACAATGCTTTAAGTGCGGATGATGGCCATATGTAGTCATCCAGGGAGGGTACTTCTGCAGCTGATGGTGGCCTCCCCTCTGCACTTACCGCCGGATATGAGGTGACCGAGTGAGTCAGCATCACCAGGGAAATCTAGGGATTGCTGTGACATCACTAAGTATGGGCAGAAGTGCCGGGCTAGGAGCTTAAAGGGACATAGTACTCATATACTGCATCACTTTCAAGTGTTTAAACATTTGGGTATCATGGCGCTTTAAGAGAACTAGATGCAGGGTAAGTATTCACTTGATCTCCCTAGAAGCCTGCAAGATCCATCATTTGAAAGACAATAACCTGCTGTTTTAAAAGTTGTGTGTCTTGGGGCCAGAACATTTAAATGCATTCTAAAATATATATATATAAATAATACAAAACACTCACTTTTAATGAGGGGCTATCAAGGTTATTATAGTAGGTCATTAAACAGGCCTTGATACCCCAAGACACCATGTTTTAAAGCCCAGAAGCCCCTCCTGTGGTGTAAATAAATAAGCAAAAAAAATACACAATCCCCATGAGATTTCACACTCACACTTTCCATGCCTGAACCAGGTGCAGGTAAGGGTCATAAATGTATTGCACAGATACCACACTCTCTGGATTCAAGCCGGGCATATGATAAATTGACCCCTATGGGGCAGATTTATCAAGCCCTATATGCTGCCTTATGCAGCTGTTTCCACGTGAGCCTTCAGTTTTGCCGCAAACAGGAGTTGAGAAGCAACGGTCTTAAGACCGCTGCTCCTTAAGTCGTCTGCCACCTCTGAGGTGGTGGACACCAATCCGCCTGATCAGATACGATAGGTTTGATTGATTGATACCCCCTGCTAGCGGCCGATTGGTATGCTGTCGGCATTTATCGATGTCAGCTTGCACTTTGATCATTCGGCCCCTAAGGGGCATATCTATCAAGCTCCATATGGAGCTTGAAACCTGTGTTTCTGGCGATGACTTCACAGGGCTTAGAAGTGGTCTAAAGACTGCTGCTCAATAACCTGTCCGCCTGCTCTGAGGAGGCGGACAGACATCGCCGCAATTCAACCCGATCAAATATGATCGGCTTGATTGACACCCCCTGCTAGCGGCCGCAAATCTGCAGGGGGCGGCGTTGCACCAGCAGTTCTCTGTATTGCTCTCCGCATTCAGCGAGGTCTGTCAGACATGATCCACAATGTCGGATCATGTCCGACAGGCCTTTCATAAATAGGCCCCTATGGGCCGTTTAACAGTGCTGCAAAATTTACAAATAATACTTTTTCACATATTATTTGTAAATTTTGCTGCACTGTTAAATGTCCATACTGCCTTATAAGAAGCAGGGGACACAGACACTCCAGACTTACATACAGCGGCCGTGAGACTAAGAGCATCTGCTTACAATTTTGCCTCATGGGCGGCCGCTGTATGCAAGAGACATGCTGCTACAGTACTACTGATGCGGGCACCAGCGGCCAAGGGTGGGAGGAGGCTGTGAGTGAGTAGCGGACACAGTCTGCAGAGACAGACTTACATACAGCAGCTGTGAGACTGAGAGAGCATCTGCTTACTTGCAATTTTGTCTCACGGCCGCTGTATGCAAGAGCAAGAGACATGCCTTGATGCCATGCTGCTAATGATGCAGGCGGCCATGGGTCGGGTGGGAGGAGCAGCAGGGGCCCCCAAGTTTTGTGCTGGCCTGCTGCTGGCTGGGAGCCAGAACTAAAAAGGGAGAACATGTGACCACCCGCTCCCTCATCATTTCTTCCCTGTGTAGCCGCGCACAGGAGGGAATAGAGGCTGCCTGCACACTCAAGCTTAAGTTTACTGGGGGTGGGGAACCACAATTTTCAGAAGCTCATTAATTCTTGAAATGGGAATTTCAGGAAGGCAAATTACAAAAAGAAAGTTTAGTGGAAATGTTATTTCAATGGTTTTATTTGTTTTTTTCTTTTACAGTTTATATTGACATTTGGGGTTTAAAATTACTTGACTGCACTGTATTTATTTTGTGGGTATGTGTCAATGAATACCACAGCCACAATGTAACCAGTGCATATTGGGCCCTTTTAATACCTTCATAGCGCCTTTTCCCATTGGCAATGGCAACAAACAAGAAAGAAAGAAAGAAAGCACTCTTTCCATCCCTAGCTATAACCCTAAACCTAATCCTTACCCTAATTCCAACACTAGCCATTACCCTAAACTAAGCCTAACCTCATACACTAATCCTAACCCTGGTTCTTACCCTAATTCCAACTATAACCCTAACCCCATACACTAATCCCCTAGTGCTTGCCCTTATTCCAACCCTAGCCATTACCCTAAACCTAAACTCATACACTAATCCTAACCCTGGTTCTTACACTAATTCCAACCATAACCCTAACCCCATACACTAATCCCCTAGTGTTTACCCTAATTCTAACCCTAGCCATTACCCTAAACCTAAACTCATACACTAATCCTAACCCTATTTCTTAGCCTAATTCCAACCATAACCCTAAACCTTACCCCATACACTAATCCTCTGGTGCTTACCCTAATTCAAACCCTAGCCATAACCCTAACCCTAACCCCATACACTAATCCCCTGGTGCTTACCCTAATTCCAACCCTAGCTATAACCCTAACCCCATACACTAATCTCCTGGTGTTTACCCTAATTCCAACCCTAGCCATAACCCTAACCCTATACACTAATCCCCTGGTGTTTACCCTAATTCCAACCCTAGCCATAACCCTAGCCCTATACACTAATCCTAACCCTGGTTCTTATCCTGATTCCAACCCTAGCCATAAACCTAACCCCATATACCAATCCTAATCCTGGTTCTTACCCTAATTCCAAAACTAACCATAACCCTAACCTTAACCCCTACTTATTTTAAACTATTAACTATTATTGAGTTTTCACTATATCACTTTTTCATTCTAAAGATTTGTAATGTGTTTCCAATTACTTGTTTTTCCAATTGCAGAGTATAAAATGTATGAGATTTGTTTTTTTAAGGCTTATTTGTGTATATGAATTAGCTGATTTTGTGTTTTGAAGCCACAACCTAATAAATTGGGTTGAGCTTGTAGGTATAATCAGATCTCATTACTTTATCACATTGTGTACATATACCTGCTTCTTTATCTTATATCTGTCCATAAACCAATCACCAGTACCTGGAGAGAACAATGGAAAATTAACATTTTATTACCTTATCTCTTCTATAACCCACTGGGAGTGTAATTTCTTCTACTGGCTGAGTTAACAGAGCTTGGCCTTGAGACCAAAAACTTTCAGGATAGGTGGGGATACCACAGGCTAAATAAACTATTTAAAATGCTAATATAAGGCTATTGGAAATACTTGTAAATAATTTAATACACTCCAGCAGGTAAAGTGGATCATTGGGAACAAATTAAAGGGGAGACATTTTTTGAGTAAACTGTCCCTTCAAATTCATGTTTACATATTTTAAGTCAGCTTTTCAGGTCCCTGACATATCTGATAGTGATTATAATTGGTATAACTATTCACAAATATTCCAATTGTATTCATGTTTGGTTACAGCAACTCTCTTATCCTATTAATATTTTATATATAAAGTTTGGTATGCTTTATCTAAGTTTGCCTTTAAGGGATAGAAAGGTCAAAATTGATATATGCATGGGTGTATTTCAATTTTAAATAGCAGTATTTTTGTAATATAATTCAATTAGCAAAAATGCTTTTAGTAAGTTATTACTGGTCTTTAGCAGCATACACACATATGCTTTGAGGTCCTGTGAACCAGTTTTCAAACCCCCCACAGTCTCAGAGTCAGCAGGGGCTTCCATGACACTTATTAAATCTATACAGACACAACACACACCACCGCCAGGTCTCTGAGCTTGAATACTGAGAGTTATGTGCACTAAATGGTTAGTTTATTGAATATGTCTTGTGTTTACAAATGAGCACTTTATGTGCTTTTCATTAAAAATATGCAAATTTATATTGTTGTTTTTTTTATATTTTAGTTTTTTTCATATCTATCTATTCACAAAATATATATATTATACTTGTCATATTCGGTATACGGTTAAATAAGAAATAGGGGGGGAATGGGCTGCTTTGCCTTAAAATGCCCGGGCCTATTTTTGGTCCCAGTCCGGCCCTGAGCAGCAGTCTAAAGACATCACCGCAATTGATTGATTGATTGATTGACACCCCCTGCGAATCTGCAGGGGGCGCCGTTGCACCAGCAGCTGCTGGTGCAATGCTGAATACGGAGAGCGTATTGCTCTCCCCATTCAGCGAGATCTGTCGGACCTGATCTGCACTGTCGGATCAGGTCCGACAGACCTTTGTTAAACAGTCCCCAAAGAGGCCCATTTATCAAGCTCCAAATGGAGCTTGAGGGCCCGTGATGGTGGACATAACTGCTAACCTTGGAAGTTTGGTGATTTTTAGCCTATTGTGTTAAATAAAGTTTAGAGTATTTTTTAACTTTCCTGGTTCCAAGGCTTTTCCTTTTTTCCTTTTTGCTTTATGGACTACGAGGAGTCCTTCCCTTGCCCTGGACTCAGATTCCCCTGACTTCGGCTACTTATCCGCTTGGATCCAGCGATGTAGCACTACAGTGAAGCAGCCCCCCTATTCACCAGTACCCACAATGCCCATTTGAATACGTCATACCCGGAAGAGACAACGCACACAGACAGCAAGGACGAAAGCGTGAGGCTGTTATCCACACCGGAGCTGTGGTTTCCTTGACACTAGTGAAAGCCTTTTGGAGTCTGTCGTGTCCTGGTTCCTTGTGAGAGGTAGAGCTGCAGTAGCAGGCGGGTGAGTTATTTTTGCCCTTCCGCATGGTGGATGCTACTGAGCTTAGACGTATCTTGTTGGGGCTACAGCATTATTCATTTGCACTGGTGTTAGGTTCTACACAAGGGGCTTGTGCTTATCCTGGTATACCCTATGAAATGGGGAACCGTTTGTATTACTTATCACACGTACTGGACACGTACTGGTTGGCTTTTATTGAAAGGAATTGTTCTCTTTTTTGTCATTTAATTTATAGCTCTCACTACAGTGGTTTCAAGATGCTTAATTTTAAAGGATTAGTAAAGTCAACTTCAAAATCTCTGTTTTTAACTTGCACCACGTTTACAGAACATAAATTAATAAATGTGAACTCAAATCTTTTTAAAAACGAAGCTTCTAAGTACTTTAAAGCTATATTTCTTGTATCAGTGTGACGTCTCAATTGCCAGCCTACCAAAAAAGGGCTGTCCTACTAATGGATTATTTAATATTAGCATAAATTAACTCCCACCAACACATGCACATTTGTAATACATATCTCACGCATGGGCACGGCAATACATGAAGACTTTTGCCAGGTCTTCTGAAAATGTTCCCACATGCAAACTTATTTACAATACTTGTATATCTAGGGGAGATTCCTTAATACTTATATTTGATACATTGCCTCTCTCACTCTTCACTCATTCATGTTAATGCTGCACCTCTGGCTCCAACTCGGGACTAACTGCGGTCATGTGACCACTACAGCAGTGACGTCAGGCAGGGAACTCCGGATTGGAATGTGCATGCGAGTATTGCCTATAAGAGTGCATACGTGGCCTGTTAATAGCTACCCGGAACTGCTGGGAAAGGAAGATCTCTGTTTGCCCAACGTGATTGGCTAAAGCAAATTAGCCTCATGGTGGGTTTGGAAATCCACCCACTTTTGAGTCAAAATAGCAGGGAAACTGAAAAAGTAGCGCAACGCAAGGTATTTGACAAAGATTTTATTATTAGCTATCCTGTATAATAGGATTAAGATATTTTTTTAACTTACTATCCCTTTAAGCTGACCAGTGTTTATAACAGGCAGAGATCTATGAAGGGCGCTTGAAGGCACATGCCTACTCTGCCTAATTATAAATCCGGACCTGTGTTTAGGTGATATTTTCTTGTCTGCTATTTATTGTAACACTGAATGACATTCAAATGATTAAGCATATGGGTATTATGTCCTTTTAATCAATATTAAGGTTAAACAAAAACTTAATGGCTAAAATGGTGCTGCTCATGCAAAGACTGGATGTATGGTTAATGTAGCTTTAAGTTGGCTAACCCTACAAACTGAAGTATAGGTAAAGCAGACACAAGATAAGTCTACAGAGCACATTTTTCCCAGAGAGTGGTATATTTTGTCTGATCCTCCCCATACAGGCAGAGCAGTCAGTTCTCCTTACCTTGGAACATGCTATGTAACCTTAGAAAGCACAATCACTTTAAAGGGACATGAAACCCAATTTTATTCTTTCATGATTTAGAAAGAGCATGTCATTTTAAACAACTTTCTAATTTACTTCTATTATCTAATTTGCTTCATTATCTTGATATCACTTGCTGAAAAGCATATCTAGATATGCTCAGTAGCTGCTGATTGGTTGCTGCACATAGAGGCCTTGTGTGATTGGCTCACACATGTGCATTGCTATTTCTTCAACAAAGGATATCTAAAGAATTGAGCAAATTAGATAATAGAAGTAAATTGAAAAGTTGTTTAAAATTGCATGCCCTATCTGAATCATGAAAGTTTAATTTTGACTAGACTGTCCCTTTAAGATAGCTTCCTCCCTTATATCCCCAGCTGGAAGATAATGATTTGTTAAAAATACGTTTGGGACAGGATTGGCAGCTTTCAATTTTGATCATCATATTATTATAAATGACAAAACGCTTTAATAAACCTCAGACTGAGATTGTAACATGGAAAATATAATGTCAAGTCTACGCTGTCTCTTCGATTACAAGATATTACAACACTTCAGATGCAGTACTCTGACTTCTAGGTCATAGATAATGTTTTTCTGGTGAGCACTGCTGTCAGTTCTGAGTAATAAACAAAAATATAAGCCAGCAAACATGGAACTTTAAGAGCTTGGAAAATTCAATTGCTCTCCCCTAGCACACAAGCAGCCTCTCAGACTTCAGAAATTGTGTTTAATAAAAGGTTTGATGACAAAAGGATCAGAAACGGGCGGCTCGGAGTGAGCACCTGGGGGCTCCTTGCGATGCGTCGGCTGTCTCTTAATGATTTATCTACATGTGTTTCAGTAAACAGCCACTGACCTTGCAGCTAGGTGGGTGGAATGATTGACAGCTCAGAGGATGCATCTTCAAAGCAGAGAGGGGCTGTTAGGTGCCCCCCTCCCCACAGCATTAGTATAACGCAAAAGATTATTCAGCCAAATCCTGACGTCTTTAAAACTCATTATTATATGTGGTTTTAACTATGAAAGAGAAGCAGCAAGGATATTATGTAGTGTGCTGCAAGAGAAAGGCATTCATCATGCAGATGTTCCCACATTTACCAAAAATACACTATTGGCAAAGCAGAATGAGAAAGACAATGTACAAATGTAAGAACTGCTGTATAGAACATTGTATAGAGAAAAACAAAAACATGAGGAATGTTTCAGCATTGTAGTTTCCACAATATTACTGCCCACTTCAAGAGATTATGTACTGTAGAATTGGTTTCTACTTAAAGGGACGTTAAACACTAAATAAATGCTAGCTAGAATTATGCATTCAATTATGCCGTTGTAACTTAGTTACCTTCTCTACTGTGACCAATTAGGGACAGTTATAAATAGGTCACTAGAGTGTGCAGCCAATGGCTGTGTGGAATATAACAGTGTTCTGCACTTCTATTTAAAACAGGAACTAAAAAGCTCCCAATTTCAGAATGGAATTACAGGAAAAGGGGACCAAATAATGTATAGTGCAGAGTTTTTTTTATATACATGCTTTCTCATTTTATATTACCATCTCAAAGTGTTTAATGTCTCTTTAATGTGTTTTCAATTACTTGTTATACCAGCTTTAGAATTTGAAATGTATGTGAAATTATTAATTTAGGTATATTTTGTATATGAAATAGCTGTGAAACCACAACCCAATACAGGGCTAGATTACGAGTGGAGTACTAACTGTTGTGTAAGAGTGATAACAGGTTTTCGTGCGCAATCAATATTTACGCCAGCTTGCATAAAAGGGTAGGGGAAGAAAAATAAAGTTACATGAAACACAACATACATACACTTAAAAGTACAGTTACACTCATATAAACACTATCTGATAAAAAAATAGTTTAAAAATAATAAAAAAAAAAGTTATACGGGCTCAAAGATATATGGTATAAGGTGTTGAAGGAATATTGGCAACTAGCTGAACCCATCTAGTTAGCTAATCACAAGAGACAAATGTGTGCAGGTACCTATCATGTCCCTTTAACAAAGAGGTTAAACTCGAAGACGTTTAAGAAGCCACTTGGGACCCACAAGTACTGCAACTACCAAGCAGGTAGGGAGGAAATCAGGAGTGTCAGTGTCACATTCACCTTCTATTTGTGAACAGCATTACTTACAATACTTATCTCTGTAGCCTCTACAATTTCACCAGCCTCTGCTAAACGTGTGTCTTATACAGCCAGTTCACCAAAGCTCACATATCGATCTGTTATCCACTGAATTAAAGGGATAGTAAAGTCCAAATTAAATTTTAATGATTCGGATAGGTCATGTCATTTTAAACAAAGTTCTAATTAATTTTATCATCGAATTTGCTTTGTTCTCTTGGTATTCTTAGTTGAAAGCTAAACATAGGCAGGCTCATATGCTAATTTATAAGCCCTTGAAGGCCCCCTCTTATCTGAATGCATTTGACAGTTTTCCACAACTAGAGGGCGTTAGTTCATGTGTTTCATATAAATAACATTGTGCTCATGCACGTGGAGTTATTTAAGAGTCAGCACTAATTGCCTGAAATGCAAGTCTGTCAAATGATCTGAGATGAGCGGGCCGTCTGCAGAAGCTTAGATACAAGGTAATTACAGAGATAAAAGTATATTTCTATAACAGTGTTGTTTATGCAAAACTGGGGAATGATAAACAAAGGGATTTTCTATCTTTTTAAGCAATAACATTTTTGGTGTTTACTATCCCTTTAAATGATGAGTAAATAACATGGAAACTGGTGAAGCTGGACAGACTGGTAATGATATTACACACAGAAGTCACTCCATGTGAATGCCCCATAGGCAGCTGTCTACTTTAATTATTAACTTATCCATCTGTCAACATTAAACATACACACAACAACATTAAAAAATAATCTTATGCATGATGTGTTGTCCGATAGCTAAAGGATACAAAAAAAAAAACAGTTGCTCATACTGCACTGACAGATCTTTAGTGAATGTTAACTTATATTGGGTAATGATGTCATATATATAGGTTTGTGTTTCAAGAGAAGTCTACAAAATGGAGATAAATAACTTAAATTTATGTTTAGCAAGGTGTGTAAAGTGAACTTTAATAAAAAGTCTCTATAAAATTACAAAGAATTTGAGGTAATTTAAAGGGACAGTAATCACTGGAATATATATATATATATATATATATATATATATTATATATATATATATATATATATATATATATATATATATATACTGTATATATATATATATATATATATATATATATATATATACTGTATATATATATATATATATATATATATAATTATTTATTATTATTATTATTATTATTATTAAAACAATTTATAGTATTTTTTATTTATTTTGCCCCCATTTCCAGTAATTTTAGTTTGAAAACCCAGTTTTCCATTACGTAGAAGTGCAGTAATTATTTTGCTAACATAGTGACAGTGTCTAGCCTTGAGTACTCCAGTAACAAGTCCAGACTAAGTCAATTGGTGAGTGGGGTATGGCTATTAAACAACATTTCCAGCAAACAAGACTTTATTGCATTCAAAACATTTTCAAATTCACCCACTGTGCTAATTTATTGCATTGTATAATTATCTTGTAATTACATGATTTTTACTTTCCCTTTTACACCAGATTTTTAATCCCTTAAAGACACAGATGTACCCTGTATGTCACATGCCCTTAGCACGGTTTGTTAGCCCTGTAATAGCATGGGTCTCACTGACGGGGGCAATACAAGCTATTACTACATGGCTACCTCCCTATTTGGAAAAAGCACGGTCTTACCCTGTACGTCACCTGTCATTAGGGCGTTAATTTGACTATAATATGGGTTTACTATCAAAGGAAGTGTCCCATGTTCTCAAAAAAGTAATTTCCTTTACTATAACTCATTGAATTATACAGACATGGTAGAATGATCCTTATTGTGCAGGTTGTGGGTATATAATGCCCTCTGTTGATAAAGAGATACTACCTATCTTTAACTAGATCAACAGACATCATACACCTAATTACACAAAATTTAAATAAATTAATGGTTTTTAGCATTTCCTATAATGTATCCTTGAGCACAGATGTTCAGGCTACATAACCTTCTGTAGAGATAATTTAATATATTTGTTTTTATACAAACTCTAGAGGAAGGATTATATAGCAACATCTCTATCATTGCAGATGATACTAAATTGTATAAGGAGATTAGGTCACAGCAAGAAATAATTGCTCTGCAAGGGGATTTTAAAAAAGCTATATGAATGGACTAGTAAACGGCAAATGAGATTTAACAATGATAAATAATTTTACATTTTGGAAGGGAAAAAAAGTATTCTACTTAATACTAAAATGGGACAAAACTTGACAAAAGAAAAGTGGAAAATAATTAAGTGGGTTTTTTGTAGACAACAAATAAAAAGCAGTACTCAATGCCAGGGCGCAGCTTCCAAGGTAAACATGATATTAGTATGAATGCAAGAGAAGAAAACAGAGGCCCCTATTTATCAACCCGTCAACTTACTTGCATTCGCCGGCACCAATACGCTCGCCTAAGTCCGCCTAACATCGCTGCCGCGGACCTGAATACGTTCTCCAAAGTTACCAAAAAAGCTGTCAAAAAGCCGCGCACCAAGTACGGGGCAATGAGCAGCGGACTGTTGTTAACTAACAGTCATCGATCTCGCTGCTCTTCATTTTTTTCCCAGCTTTATTGGTATACTGTCACTAAACACCCACACTATACTAAACTGCTTTACCCCATCCCGGTGCTCATGGACCCCGCTGCAACTAAATAAAGTTATTAACCCCTAAACTGTCGCTCCCGGAGCCCACCGCCACCTACATTATACTTATTAACCCCTAATCTGCCGCCCTCTACACTGACGCCACCTACATTATGTTATTAACCCCTAATCTGCCCCCCTACACTGCCGCCACCTACATAACACTTATTAACCCCTAATCTGCCGACCCCAATGTCGCCACCACTATATTAAATTTATTAACCCCTAAACCTAAGTCTAACACTAACACCCCCTAACTTAAATCTAATTTAAATAAATATACACCCTGTTCCAAATTATTATGCAAATTCTATTTCAGTGTCACAAAGATTAAAAAAATTTTTTTTCAGTTTAACTGATCACTGAAAACAATCTCGGACACCTGTGATAATTAGATTGCCAGGTGAGCCCATTAAAGGAAAAACTACTAAAGGAGGGTGTTCCACATTATTAAGCAGAGCACCATTTTCAAGCAATATAGGGAAGAAAAAGGATCTCTCTGCTGCCGAAAAGAGTGAAATAGTTCAATGCCTAGGACGAGGTATGAAAACATTAGATATTTCACGAAAACTTAAGCGTGATCATCGCACTATTAAGAGATTTGTGGCTGATTCAGAGCACAGACGGGTTTGTGCAGATAAAGGCACATTGAGGAAGATTTCTGCTAGATCCATGCATCGGATCAAGAGATCAGCTTCTAAAATACTATTACATAGCAGCAAACAGATATTTGAAGCTGCTGGTGCCTCTGGAGTCCCACGGACATCAAGGTGTAGAGTCTTCCAGGGTCTTGCAACTGTGCATAAACCTTCCATTCGGCCACCACTAACAAATGCTCACAAGCAGAAACGGCTGGATTGGGCAGAAAAAAACATGAAGACTAATTTTTAAACAGTCCTGTTCACTGATGAGTGTCGTGCAACCCTGGATGGTCAAGATGGATGGAGTAGTGGATGGTTGGTGGACGGCCACCCTGTTCCAACAAGGCTGTGATGTCAGCAAGGCGGTGGTGTAGTCATGTTTTGGGCCGAAATCATGGGAAGAGAGTTGGTCAGCCCCTTTATGGTCCCCGAAGGTGTAAAGATAACCTCTGCAAAGTATGTGGAGTTCCTGACTGACCACTTCCCTGGTACAGAAGGAATAACTATGCTTTCCATAATAAAATCATCTTCATGCATGATAATGCACCATCTCATGCTGCAAAGAATACCTCTGCATCAATGGCTGCTATGGAGATAAAAGGAGAGAAAGTCATGGTGTGGCCTCCATCCTCCCCTGACCTCAATCCTATTGAGAACCTTTGGAGCATCCTCAAGCAAAAGATCTATGAGGGTAGGAGGCAATTTACATTCAAACAGCAGTTGGGGGAGGCTATTCTGACATTTTGCAAACAAATTCAAGCAGAAACTGTCCAAAAACTCACAAGTTCAATGGATGCAAGACTTGTGAAGCTGCTATCAAATAAGGGGTCCTATGGTAAAATGTAACGTGACCTGTTAAAATGTTTAAAAAGTTAAAATGTTGTTCAAAGTTTGATTGAAATAGCTTTTGATTTCAGTAAATATGCTGCAAACACAACAAATGACAATTTTCAGTTCTTTACAACCTATAAAGTGTTTTGAAACTTACTGTGCGTAATAATTTGGAACAGTGCATTGTAAGTTTTTTATTTTGAAAAAAAAAAATTCTGTTATCATTAGGAGGTTTGTTCAATAAAATTTGAATTGTACTCTTAATAGTTGATAACATGAGAATTATGCTGACTGTTGTTTACATCAATTATTTAGGTAAATGAGAAAGATATCATTGGCATAATAATTTGGAACAGGGTGTAAATAAAATTCCTATCATTAACTAAATTATTCCTATTTAAAACTAAATACTTACCTATAAAATAAACCCTAAGCTCGCTACAATATAACTAATAGTTACATTGTAGCTATCTTAGGGTTTATTTCTATTTTACAGGCAAGTTTGTATTTATTTTAACTAGGTAGCATAGTTATTAAATAGTTATAAACTATTTAATAACTACCTAGCTAAAATAAATACAAAAGTACTTGTAAAATAAAACCTAACCTAAGTTACAATAACACCTAACACTACACTATAATTAAATACCATTAAATAAATTACATACAATTAACTAAATTATATACGATTATCTAAAGTACGAAAACAAGCAGACACTAAATTACAGAAAATAATAAACAAATTACAGAAATTGAAACTAATTACACCTTATCTAATAGCCCTATCAAAATAAAAAAGCCCCCCCCCCCAAAATAAAAAAAAACCCTAGCCTAAACTAAACTACCAATAGCCCTTAAAAGGGCCTTTTGCGGGGCATTGCCCCAAAGTAATCAGCTTTTTTACCTGTAAAAAAAAAATACAAACAGCCCCCCTAACAGTAAAACCCACCACCCACACAACCAACCCCCCCAAAAAAATACTAACTAAAAAAAACAAAGCTCCCAATTGCCCTGAAAAGGGCATTTGGATGGGCATTGCCCTTAAAAGGGCCGTTAGCTCTTTTGCAGGCCCAAAGCCCTAACCTAAAAATAAAACCCACCCAATATACCCTTAAAAAACCTAACACTAACCCCCTGAAGATCGTCTTACGGGTAGACGTCTTCATCCAAGCCGGGCAGAAGTGGTCCTCCAGACGGGCAGAAGTCTTCATCCAAGCCGGGCAGAAGTAGTCCTCCAGACGGCAGAAGTCTTCATCCAGACAGCATCTTCTATCTTCATCCATCCGGCGCGGAGCGGGTCCATCTTCAAGACACCCTTCGGCCGATGACTACCCGATGAATGAAGGTTCCTTTAAGTGACATCATCCAAGATGGCGTCCCTTTGATTCCGATTGGCTGATAGAATTCTATCAGCCAATCGGAATTAAGGTAGAAAAAATCCTATTGGCTGATGTAATCAGGCAATAGGATTGAACTTCAATCCTATTGGCTGATTGGAACAGCCAATAGGATTGAGCTTGCATTATATTGGCTGTTCCAATCAGCCAATAGGATTGAAGTTCAATCCTATTGCCTGATTGCATCAGCCAATAGGATTTTTTCACTTCTGTCCATCTGGAGGACCACTTCTGCCCGGCTTGGATGAAGATGTCTCCCGGTAAGTCGATCTTCAGGGGGTTAGTGTTAGGTTTTTTTAAGGTTGTATTGGGTGGGTTTTATTCTTAGGTTAGGGCTTTGGGTCTGCAAAAGAGCTAACTGCCCTTTTAAGGGCAATGCCCATCCAAATGCCCTTTTCAGAACAATGGGGAGCTTAGGTTTTTTTAGTTAGTATTTTTAAGGGGAGGTTAATTGTGTGGGTGGTGGGTTTTACTGTTGGGGGGGTTGTTTGTGTTTTTTTTACAGGTAAAAGAGCTAATTACTTTGGGGAAATGACCCCCAAAAGGCCCTTTTAATGGCTATTGGTAGTTTAGTTTAGGCTAGGGTTTTTTATTTTTTTATTTTGGGGGGCTTTTATTATGTTGATAGGGCTATTAGATTAGGTGTATTTAGTTGAAATATCTGATAATTTGTTTATTATTTTATGTAATTTAGTGGGGGGGGTTGTACTTTAGATAATTGTATATAATTTAGTTAATTGTATGTAATTTATTTAATTGTCTTTAATTGTAGTCTAGTGTTAGGTGTTATTGTAACTTAGGTTAGGTTTTATTTTACAGGTACTTTTGTATTTATTTTAGCTAGGTAGTTATTAAATAGTTAATAACTATTTAATAACTATTCTACCTAGTTAAAATAAATACAAACTTGCCTGTAAAATAAAAATAAACCCTAAGCTAGATACAATGTAACTATTAGTTATATTGCAGCTAGTTTATGGTTTATTTTATAGGTAAGTACTTAGTTTTAAATAGGATAATTTAGTTAATGATAGGAATTTTATTTATATTTATTTATATTAGATTTAAGTTAGGGGGTGTTAGGGCTAGACTTAGGTTTAGGGGTTAATAAATTTAATATAGTGACAGCGATGTTGCAGACGGGCAGAAGTCTTCATCCATGCCGGGCAGAAGTGGTCCTCCAGATGACAGAAGTCTTCATCCAGACGGCATCTTCTATCTTCATCCATTCGGCGCGGAGCAGGTCCATCTTCAAGACATCCGACGCGGAGCATCCTCTTCGGCCGACGACTACCCGACGAATGAAGGAACAGCGATTTTAAGCAACTTTCCAATTTACTCCTAGGGGTATATTTATCAATATGCGAGCGGACATGATACGAAATAGCGTATCTTGTCCGCATCACATCGATAAACATAGATAAATGCAGACAGTATATGCTGTCAGCATTTATCATTGCACCAGCAGTTCTGGTGAACTGCTGGTGCAATGCTGCCCCCTGCAGATTCGCAGCCAATTGGCCACTAGCAGGGGGTGTCAATCAACCCGATCATATTCGATCTGGTTGATTTCTGTCCGCCGCCTCAGAGCAGGTGGACAAGTTATGGAGCAGCAGTTTTTAGACCTCTGCTTCATAACTTCTGTTTTCAGTAAGCCTGAAGGCTCGCCGGAAACAAGGGGCATTAATTTGATAAATATGCCCCCTATTATCAATTTTTCTTCATTCTCTTGCTATCTTTATTTAAAAAGCAGGAATGTAAAGCTAAGAAGCCAGCCCATTTTAGGTTCAGCACCTGGGTAGCACTTGCTGATTGGTAGCTACATTTAGGGTTTAGTGTCCCTTTAAGTTTGTTACTCTAGAAAAGGGGGTATGAGAGATATGATTACTTCATGTAAATGGTCCTTACAGAGATTTGGTATGATTGATGTTTCTTTGAAGGTCTAGTTTTAAATGTAATAACAAGCAAACTATGGAACTCTGCCTGACAGGGGTAGTCACTACTCACTTCCAATACAAAAGATATCTTATAAAAGTGAGTGGCTGTATTAAATAGGTAGACATGTATTTCTGTCAGTTGACCTAGCAGGTTTTTTATATTTTTTTATTACACACAGAGAATATCTATATGAATATATTTATATATATATATATATATAAATATCTATTTAAAATAAAAAACAATTTCCCTGCATGTAAAGAACATTGGAATGTGAAATATTAATAACTCCTGTCAGGTAGAGCACTGTGGGTTTAATTTGGTGTCAGTTAATGCAAGAGTGATAAGTGTTATTTTTTTTTCTTCTGTGCTCTCAATTGAATTCTATGAGAAGAATAAGTTAGCGTGGACGGTCTTTCATTAAAGAGTATCAACTTTCACTCGCGCACAAAGTGTTTACTTTCAACCTGTAATACGATTGTTAACCCGCGCACGCTAAATAATGTGCCACTTGTAATCTGGCCCAAAGGGGCCGATTTATGAATGTCCACCACCATATCGATAAATGCTGACAGCATACGCTGCACTTAAGATTGCTGAGCATTTTGGACGCTTATCATTGCACAAGCATTTCGGTCGCTAGCAGGGGGTGTCATATCCGATCGGAATTATTGCTGTCTGCTGCCTCTGAGGTGGCGGACGAGTGAAGGAGCAGTGGTCTTAGGAACGTTGCTTCTTAACTCTTGTTTCCGGAGAGCCTTAAGGCTCGCACGAAACTGCAGCATACGCTGCATAGTAAATTAGCGCCTAAGTCTGCTAAAAGAGATTGCACCCTGAATGGCACTGTCCTCATAAACAAGAAAGGAAGTTTTTCTAGCTTTTGTTCTATCTCAATTGAGTGTGTCTCTCTATTTTCTTTTTTGTGTATGCAAATTACTTTTGGATCACGCTAAGAGTAAAAGGGAAAGCAAGATGTTGACTCCTTGCACACATGCCCTAGAGAGATGCAACTGCACCTCACTGAAGAGACCCAAAAGGAAAAAAAAAACTTATATTTGTGGTTTGTTGTTTTCTCTTCTTTAGAAGAAATTCATCTGGTATTTTGGGGCTGGACTGTCATTTGGCTAGATCAGACTGATATGTCACAGGATATTTATCCTCTGTGAATGGTCTAGTGTGCAAAAAGGGACTATACCTTAGTGGCACTGACCTTCTGGATAAGCATGGAAGTGTTTCTAGATATTGATCTTACTAGATTTTTTTTTGTGTTTGTGTGTCTATGTATATATATATATATATATATATATATATATATATATATATATATATTAGATAGACACAAAGGCATACAGATAGAAAGCTACTATTTTTATAATTGTTGTTTTCCTTCTTGCTTTGGATCCCACTGTAAGAATCTTTCCCATAACACAGCTGGACATTCAATACTCACATTAAGCTGCAGTTCATCTGTCCACTGTCCAATCAGTCTGTATCCCTGCATGCTGCCATTTGCACCCTGGTACTGGAAAATATTGTAGCGTCCCAGAGCATCCCCATTCCTATTAAACATGACAGGGGTCCCAGCACTGCCTGTATGAGAGAAAGAACCATTGTTACACAGAATCATATTACAACCAACAATAGGATATCACCGCTTATGAAAAGTTGTTGATGAAAAATGCAATCTACAAGTTTAACCTCTTAAGTGCAGATGACGACATGTTGTCATCATTCACACAATGCTTTTAGTGAGAGTGACAACCATGTGCCGTCATTACTGGGGGTGCTTTCAGAGATCATTGCAGCTCCCCTGCACTTTCACCTCATGCCTGGTGGTCTAGTGGCCCGGCAATCCGGGGATACCAGTGACATCACCACGACCATGCGTGGTGTGTTTTGGGAATAGATCAGAACTTTTTCTCTAACAATTTTGAAAGGGACAGAAAAAATAAACACAACGGGGCCTATTTATGTAAGTGCGAGCGGACATGATACGATGTAGCGCATCATGTCCACTGCACATCGATAAATGCCGACAGCATACGCTGACAGCATTAATCATTAAACCAGCAGTTCTTGTAAACTACTGGTGCAATGCCGCCCACTACAGATTCATGGCCAATCGGGTGCTAGCAGTAGGGGTCAATCCACCCAATCGTATTCGATCGGGTCGATTTCTGTCCACTGCCTCAGAGCAGGCGGACAAGTTATGGAGCAGTGGTCTTCATAACTTCTGTTTCCAGTGAGGCTGAAGGCTCGCACGGAAACAGGGACATCAAGCTCCATACAGAGCTTGATAACTCGGCCCCAATGAAACTGCCATGGTTCAAAAATGTACAATTTTTATAAAAACTTTTATAATTTATTTTTGTTATAAAACTTATCCCCTTGAGAACATACTTAGGTATGCTCAGGAGCATGTGTGTCTCTTGAGCACTTTATGGCATTAGTGTTTACAACAATGGAGTTGACATTTTTTAATCAAAGGATAACAAAAAGCAAGATGCATTTTTCACATTAGGAGAAAATTGTAAAGACTGCTGTCTAAATCCTGAAAGTTTATTTTTCACTTCTGTGTTTCTTTGGAACAAAGAAACAATTAAAATGGGAGAAAAACTAAATACATTTTCAGGTATATTTAAGCAAGTCTTGAAATTTCTAAATTTGCTGCTAAATTGCTAAATAATTAGTGCTGCTTTTCCTTGACAGTGGACGTAAGCAGCAAGACATGAAACCTTGTCCGTGTTTTAACTAGAAGGGCCCTGTGTGCCTCCAGCTCACAATAGCATCCAAATTACCAAAATTAACTCAATTATACTTTATAGGAAATGGAGAGAATTATTAAAGAAATCACCGGCCAGTTTAAAAGAGAAATAATGGTCCTTGTGGCTGCGGGCTTCTCAGCAAGTACAGCTATAAAAACGCAAAGGTTGGATGGCAGCCAGGTGGCGCGGAGGAAAAGGCCACACTAAATATGTAATGTGAAAAGCGTAGGTGGTTAGATAGAATAGATATTAGTAGGGACACGGAAAGGAAACATCAAGGAAGGGATAGCAGAAATCCATAAAAAAGAGAGAAAAGGAGGAGAACTTGAGGCAAAGCAAATACAGGTAAATGTGAACCAATGAAGATGGAGGGAAAATGCTTAACATAGATAGAAAGGATTTTTTAAACCCTTAAAGGGATACTAAACCCACATTTTTACTTTTATGATTCAGATAGAGCATGTAATTTTAAGCAGCTTTCTAATTTACTCCTATTATCAATTTTACTTCATTCTCTTGGTATCTTTATTTGAAATAGCAGAAATGAAATCTTAGGAGCCTGCTCAATTTTGGCTCAGCACCCTGGATAGCACTTGCTGATTGATACCTTTAGCCACCAATCAGCAGGCACTACCCAGGTGCTGAACCTTAGCTTTCATTCCTGCTTTTCAAATAAAGATACCAAAAGAACGAAAGAAAAATGATAATAGGTGTAAATTAGAAAGTTGCTTAAAATTGCATGCTCTATCCGAAACATGAAAGAAAAAAATTGGGTTCAATATCCCTTTAACAACAGCCGACATACCCTGTACAATGGCTGTTGTTTTCATACTATGGTGTTAAATAGGATGGCTCTTGCTGACAGCAGAGAGATTTTAAATAGATAGCGTGAAGCATGTCGTATTAGCTGACTATTACAGGAATGAAAACCTATTAAGAACATGCAGAGTTCAGGGAATGTATGTGTCGTTAAGGGATTAAAGAGACAATGAGGCCCATTTATCAAGCTCCGAATGGAGCTTGAGGGTCCGTGTTTCTGGCGAGTCTTCAGACTCGCCAGAAACACAAGTTATGGAGCAGCGGTCTAAAGACTGCTGCTCCATAACCCTGTCCGCCTTCTCTGAGCAGGCGGACAGGAATTGCCACAATTCAACCCGAACGAGTACGATCGGGTTGATTGACACGTCCGTTCTGGCGGCTTATTGGCCGCGAGTCTACAGGGGGCAGTGTTGCACCAGCAGCTCTTGTGAGCTGCTGGTGCAATGCTGAATACGGAGAGCGTATTGCTCTCCACATTCAGCGAGGTCTTGCGGACCTGATCCGCACTTTCGGATCAGGTCCGCAAGACCTTTGATACATAGCCCCCATTGTAGAGAAAATATTACTTTTTAATCATTAAATAATAATTAAATTTAAAATGTTACTCGCCACTTCTGATCCTACCCACTAACTCCCACACCACACCCACTACTCCACTACCCTTTGCATATGTTTAGTCATTGTGACATTTTAATATTTGTTATTTTATACCATAACAAATTAAATAATGCTACATACAGCAATAGATTAACTTAAATAAGTGCATAGCAGTTTAGCAACATCAACTTGGTGGTTCTGGGTAGGACAACAGCTTGATAGAAATAGGAGTTGTTGAACTGAGAGAGTGGAGAAAGTGAGTGCTGACAGTCATGGAAGGTCATAGCAGACTTGGAGATTTTCTTTAAATAATTATCATCTCTTCCTTCTATCTCTTAACTATCTTTCTCCCCTCCCTCCTCTCTTCAATCTCTCTTACCCTCTCCCTTATCTCTCAGGCCACGTCTTCTCTTTACACTCTTTGTTTCGCTTCTTTCATATCTTTTTACTCTATTTTTTTTTACTCAACTCTCTCGTAAAGGTAACTTCTACACTTTTCCTCTCCAATTTCTCACTCTCTCTGCCCCAGTTTACCCTCTCAGAAGTAACAGTCTAAGCACTAATGGTGTTCCTACAGCCCTAGAGGAATTTTCTAAGATATATAATATATTTAGCACATAGCCCAAAATGTGTGTTTGTCAATGCAGCAGTAGGAGTGTACATTTTGATTCAAAATTCACTCACTAACTTTCACTCGCCAATGGCTAGTAAAGAGTGAAAATTTTGAGCCCTGCAGTAAGCTCTTCAGCCTCACTGGAGGGAATGGAACTAACACAATTTTAGATACACAGTAAGCTCACCAGCCTCAGTGGAGGGAATGGAACTGGCACAATTTTAGATACACAGTAAGCTCTCCAACGTCCCTGGAGGGAATGGAACTAGCACAATTTTAGATACACAGTAGGCTCTACAGTCTCATTGGAGAGAATGGAACTAGCAAAATTGTAGATACAAAGTGAGCTTTCCAGCCTTACTGGAGGGAATGGAACTAGCACAATTTTAGATACACAGTAAGCTCTCCAGCTTCACTGGAGGGAATGGAACTAGAACAATTTTAAACAGTACATATAATGAGATGTGGTTTTATTTTCTTTGATTAAACATTTTATAGCAGATGACATTTTGAGTTTAAATTGGTATTGAAATTAACAAGAAAGATCTGTCAGTTGTCTGATTTAATGGTTACATGCAATGACACTTGTTGGGAAGATTCAATAAATAAAAAAAATATAACGTCACATATAAAAGGAGAATTCTTCAACTTCCGGTATAGGATAAAAAACTCAAAGTATTATTGGTGAATCTAATTTAAACTATAGGCTCAAGATCTTATGGTATGTCCCCCTGGTTCAGGTTTTAATTGGTACCTAAGTATGTAGAACATTTTTTAGTCTACACCTCTCCATGTATAACTTATAATCAGGTAGGAATAAATAATGGATGTATATGGACTTCTGATATATAACTCCTTTTGTGATGCTTTAAAAACACATGGCTCTTGTTGCTTGTTCCCTGTTTGATTTGTGGTTATGATGTTATTAAAATAACTAGTGCAATAGCTTAAACTTTTTGGACATTCCATTGGCTCTCACCATTGAAGCTGACATTGCGAATGTATTTAAGAAGTTTCCTTCCACCAGCATGTTCCATTTCTGGGCAGAGTCCAGAGGATCCAGGACACAGGTCCTTGTTCATGTTGTGTAGGGCATGAGCCATGGCATATACTGCATCTACCACAAACTGGACCCTTCCATCTTGTTCATAATGCGAGTCCTGCCCGATACGTTCCTGTCCTGCAAGAAAAACAAGTCTATGAGACCTATCATAAAGACAGAGAGCTACTGTAGAAATGCAGACTAAACCCATGTCCAACAGAAAGACTTCTATTTACAATACTAATATTTAATGCATGCCAGTGAATTATTGTTCGTTATTTTAGTAAAGGGGCATGGAACCCAAAATTCTTCTATCATGAACCAGAAAGGGAGTACAATTTTAAATAACTTTCCATTTTACTTCTATTAACTAATTTGTTTCGTTCTTTTGGTATGCTTTGTTGAATAATCAGCAGCAATGCACAACTAGGAGCTAGCTGAATGCATTGGGAGAGCCAATAAAATGAGGCATATACAGTATGTGCAGCAACCGATTAGCAGCTACTGGGCAAGATTACATATGCGACATCGCCTGCAAAAGCCGGCGACTCCGGTTTTTACAAGGATTTGGTATCACACATATGGCGCCGCATATAAATGCGGCGTGTATATTTCGACCCGTCGCCCGCAATTTTTACTCCCATAAGCTAACATAGAACTGCGTCGCAAATTGATATCACATATTCAGCGCAGGGACTTACGCGGGCAAAAATGTGGAAATTTTACTCCATTTTCACCTCGCCACACATAGGCAGATGCAGCAAGCCTTATGCTGAAAATGTGAGCACTGTAACTCCTGTACCTGCCTGAAAATATAAACTAACACCTAACGCATGCGCAATATCTATCTACCTGTCAACCGCAATCCCCCACCGCAATAGCTAATAAAGTATATTAACCCACATCGCAATAAACCTAATAAATGTATTAACCCCTAATCTGCCATTAACCCACACAACGCAATAATCCTAATAAATCTATTAACCCGTAATCCACTAAACCCCTGCAACGCAAATAGCTTATTAAATTACCAAGCCCCCTAACTTAACACCCCCTTAAATTAACCCCAATTATCTAAATTAAAAAATACTAAGTTACAATTAAAATAAAAAGCTAACATTACTTAAAAATAAAAAAAACTAAGATTAAACTGATCTAAGTTTACAAAAAATAAAAAAGTCTAACATTACATAAAATAATAAACCAAATTATCAAAAATTTAAAAATTAAACTTAATCCCTATGAAAATAAAAAGACCCCCCAAAATAAAAACACCCTACTACCAATAGCCCTTAAAAGGGTCTTTTGTAGGGCATTGCCCTAAGTTAAACAGCTCTTTTACCTTAAAAAAATACTAAGCCCCCCCCTCTAACAGTAAACCCCCCCACCCACCAAACCACCCAAAATAAAAAAAATTAACACTAAAAATTCAGAAACTACTCATTGCCCCTAAAGGGGATTTTGTATGGGCATTGCCCTTAAATGGGCATTCAGCTATTTCACTGCCCTTAAAAGGGCATTCAGCTCTTTTAAGAGTACCCAATAAATCCCTAATCTAAAAAAAAAAAAACCCCCCAAAAAAAAAAAAATCCTAAATCTAACCCCTAAATGTTTACTCACCGTTCCTGAAGTCCGGCGGAGAAGTTCTGTTCCAGGCGGTAAAGTCTTCTTCCAAGTGGCCGACATCTTCTTCCAAGTGGGGACCACTTCCTTTTTCATCCAGGACCAAGCCGACGCAGAGCAGAGATGAGCGCGGAGCAGGACCGGCGACTGCGGAGCCATGGAGCGTAGAGGATCCTCTTCGTACAATCGCTGCCTTACCCTCAATAGTGAATTCAAGGTACGCGTTTAAATATGGCGCCCCTTGCATTCCCATTGGCTGATTTGATTCTTCAAATTCAAATCAGCCAATGGCGACTCCAGAAATTTGTATTTACGCTAATTTCTGGACTTCGCTAGTTTATCCAATTTACGGCGGCGCGTATATGTGTTACCCCAATGTGCAAGGTGAAATTACGGGCGGCACGGGTTTCAGCAGTTACACTGAAGCTTGCGCCACATATATAATCTCGCCCCCTAAGTCTACCTAATTATCCTTTTCAACAAAAGGATATCAAGAGAACAAAACAAATTAGATAATAGAAGTAAATTGGAAAGTTGTTTAAAACAACATGCTCTCTGAGTAATGAAAGAGAAAAACGTGGGTTTTATGTCCCTTTAAAGAAATGTATTAATATGCAAATGTCAGTTTCTTATAGCTACATTTAGCTTTTCCAAAAAGTCTCCTCTTCTGAGTTTCTTTCATCTATACTTTTATCTTTCTATGTCCCATTTTTTGAAAAGTCTCATTTGGCCTAGGTCCAGTAAGAGCTTGGCTGAAATTTCGTCCATGAACTAACAGACCATGAAAATCTCTGTAATGCTGTTTACTCAGCACTCGTTTTCTTCAAAGTGTCATCTATTTCTGTACACAGCAAATAACATCAGATGGTATTGAACAGTTTTGTATGAGTCTGTGAAAAGCACAAGGTGCACATAACAAATTGTGCTAGGAAAAAGCTTGGGGTTGGTTGCCTATGGAGTTTTAATGTGCATAACACCATATCTATGCAAATACTATGTCTGTATTAATGTTACATTTTTATCCATAAGAAATGTTTGAAGATATTGTTCCATAACTGTATAATGAAAAGTATAAAACTGGCTAAATATCTTTGCAAGTGACATACAAATGGGCAGGTGTTTTGGATACAGGGCACACACAGTACAGATGCAACTGGTTGGCTTGGCAGGTAACATACTTCAGCTTAAAATCTTGGATTGAAGAATGAGATTAGATGCTTAATCAGGTGTTTGGATAGCTACAGAGGTAAGCTAAATTACAATTTAAAGGGACAGTCTACTGCAGAATGTTTATTGTTTAAAAAGATAGATAATCCCTCTATTACCCAGTGCCCAGTTTTGCATAACCATTACTGTTATATTAATACACTTTTAACTCTGTGATTACCTTGTATCTAAGCCTCTGCAGACTGCCCTCTTATCTCAGTCCATTTGACAGACATGCATTTTAGCCAATTAGTGCGGACTCATAAAAACTTCACGGGAGTGAGCACAACGTTATCTGTATGGCACACATGAATTAGCGCTGTCTAGCTGGGAAAAATGCACTGAGGTAAGAGGCAACCTTCAAGGGCTTAGAAATTAGCATATGAGCCTAACTAGGATTCGCTTTCAACAAAGAATACAAAGTAAATTGGATGATAAAAGTAGATAATTGTATGAAATTGCATGCCCTATCTGAATCATGAAGGTATCATTTTGACTAGACTGTCCCTTTAAACCACTGCAACTGAGATGCTACAAGTGAGATTCACAAGATTTGATATTTGTTCAGATGAGTATATCAGGTTAGATGGCTGTAAAGGTGCAAACCGCAGCAAAAACTCTGCATTTAGGCCCCTAGCAAAGTATTAGAAGAAATTGGTGTGTTTTCATTTATTTACCAGTTAAGATAAGATACAGGACCAGAGTTATGGACACAAGTGAATTAGGTGCTGCCTGTCTTATTTAATCAGCATATGATAGTGAAATCATCATTGCATATTTATGTACAATTGTAAGCCCTCAGGGGCCAATTTATCATGGCCCGAATGGGGCCAAATACCCCTGTTTCCATTGCTCCTTAACTCATCTGCCGCCTCTGAGACTGTGGACATCAATCCAGAAAAAAAACCTGTTCTTACATACTTCATCTAAACTCAACAGAGAATAACTAAAACTGAGATGGAATATCTTTGGAATATTTTTGAATATATTTTTTGTATGTAACTATGCCATATATATATATATACGACTCTAAGCATATATACATTAATATTGCCTATATGAAAAATATTTGTAAATATTGCACTTTATAAATAACAAACAATCAGGTAGATTACGAGTTGTGCATTTGTGTTTTAACGCTGAAAAAATGGTAATTTCAGCGTTAAAACAGCAACGCAGCCATTACGAGTCTTGTCGGTATAGCTGTACGGCAAGCCTTTTAGCCTGTAACGCAACGTCAGTCCTGCACTTGAAAAACGTACATTTTTTTCATGGGATTCCCATAGAGCTGCCATTAAGAGTTTTGCAGTGAGGCTAAAAAGCTTGGGTTACACCCTATAACAACAAGTTCCGTAACCGCCATCTGAGAGCAGTAGTTATGAGTTTTATGCAACAAAACTGTTACATAAAACTCATAACTAAAGTGTTACAAAGTACACTAACACCCATAAACTATCTATTAACCCCTAAACAGAGGCCCTCCCATATCGCAGCCACTAATACAATTTATTAATCCCTATTCCACAACTCCCCCACAATGTCGTCACTATACTAAAGTTATTAACACCTATTCCCCCGCACCCCAACATTGCCCACACTATAATAAATATATTAACCCCTATTCCGCCGCTCCCCAACATCGCCGTCACTAAATAAAGTTATTAACCCCTAAACCTCTGGCCTCCCACATCACTACCACTAAATAAACCTATTAACCCCAAAACCTCCAGCCCCCCACATCTCCAAAAACTAAATTAAACTATTAACCCCTAAACCTAACAACCCCCTACTTTCAAATTAAAATTACAAGATCCCTATCTTAAAAAAAAAAATTTACCTGTGAAATTAAAAAAAAAACTGAGTTTAAACTATAAATTAAACTAACATTACTAACCCTATCAAAAAAATTAAATCTACAATTACAAAAAATAAAAAATACTAAATTACAAAAAATAAAAAAATACTAAAGTACAAAAAATAACAAACACTAAATTATGAAAATTAACAAACAAAATTATCCAAAATAAAAAATTACACCTAATCTAATAGCCCTATCAAAATGAAAGCCCCCAAAATAAAAGCACCCCTTAGCCTACAATAAACTACCAATAGCCCTTAAAATGGCCTTTTGTAGGGCATTTCCCTAAATAAATCAGCTCTTTTTCCTGAATAAAAATACAGACCCCCCAACAGTAAAACCCACCACTCAACTAAACCCCCAAAATAAAAAAAAACCTAATCTACCCATTGCCCTGAAAAGGGCATTTGTATGGGCATTCAACTCTTTTTTTTGCCCATAAAAGGGCGTGCAGCTCTTTTAAGAAATGCCCAAACCCTAATCTAAAAAAACCCCCCACCCCAAAAAACCTTAAAAAAACCTAACACTAACCCCTCTTTAGGTACTCACAGTTGCTGAAGTCCTGCTTGAACGATCTTCATCCCGGTGGCTCCATCTTCATCCATCATGGGACCGGCATCTTCTTCATCAATGCAGAGGCGGAGTGGTCGATGCGTAGAGTGGTCGATGCGCAGAGGTCCAGGCGGAGATCCAAGTGAAGGTCCAGGCGGAAGTCGATCTGACGTGGAGGTCCTCTTCATGCGATCGTCCGCCGCACACGGAGGATTCAAATGCAAGGTACCCCTTTTATACTGGGGGTACCATTGCATTCCTATTAGCTGAAAATTTTAAATCAGCCAATAAGAATTAGGGCTTTAGGGCTGCTAAAATCCTATTGGCTATTCAAATCAGCCAATAGGATTTAAGCAGCTCTCATTCCTATTGGCTGATTTTTTTTATTTTTAGAATAGCCATTTTTTCTTTTAAATGGGCAGCAAAAGAGCTGAATGAGGTGTTTTTTTTTAAAGGGTATTAGAATAGGAATAATTTTTATTGTTTTGGATATTTTTGTTTGTTGTTTTTTGTAATGTTAGGTTTTAGTGTAAGGCAGCTTAGGTTTTATTTCACAGGTAAGTTTGTATTTATTTTAACTAGGTAGTTAGTAAATAGTTATTTACTATTTACTAACTAGTCTACCTAGTTAAAATACATACAAACCTACCTGTGAAATAAAAATAAAACCTAAGCTAGCTAAAATATAACTATTATTTTATTTCACAGGTAAGTATGTATTTAGTTTTAAACAGGTATTATTTAGTTAATAATTGTAACTTTAATTTAGTAGCTCTATTTTAATTATGTTAATGTTAGGGGGTGTTAGGTTTAGGTTTAGGGTTACGGTTAGGTTTAGGGTTAGGTTTAGGGTTATGGTCAGGTTTAGGGGTTAATATAGTTTAATTTAGGTTGTTGCAATGTGGGGGGCTGGCGGTTTAGGGGTTAATAGGTTTATTTAGTGGTAGTGATGTGGGAGGCCAGAGGTTTAGGGGTTAATAACTTTATTTAGTGGCAGCGATGTTGGGGAGTGGCAGAATAGGGGCTAATATCTTTATTATAGTGTGGGCGATGTTGGGGTGCAGGGGAATAGGGGTTAATAACTTTAGTATAGTGGCGGCGATATTGGGAGCGGCAGATTAGGGGTTAATATATATATAATTATGCTAGGGTGTTTAAACATAACTTTTTTTCCCCCATAGACATCAATGGGGTTGCGTTACAGAGCTTTTCATTCCGCACTTCAGGTGTTAGTTTTTTTTCTAACACTCTCTCCCCATTGATGTCTATGGGGAAAGCGTGCACGAGCACGTCAAAGCAGCGCTTGTATTTTGTGCGGTATGGAGCTCAATACAACCATATCGCACGCACAAGCCGTTTTATCTATAACTCGTAATGGCAGCGATATGGAGGGTAAAATAACTTTAGCCTCTATAGCGCAAAACTTGTAATCTAGGTAAATGTGTTTGTATAACAAAAAGCAGTTTATGACTACTTGTTAAATGTGCTTTTCCAGACATCTTAACATGTCTTGCATAGATAACAGCTGTTTTCTTAACATCAAAGGACTTTGAATATGGTATAACAGAAGAACTTCAAGCATTATTAATGTTGGATCAGGTTTAATGACATCAAACATGATTATTGGATCCCCTGCACAAATAATTAAGGAACAAGAAGACATTAAATCAAATTGTCCCAGAAGTATAATGAAATGGATCACATTGAATTCAATCAATTGTCACATTTGTTGTGCAACAACAATCAATTAATTGAAATCAATTGAAATCAGGATACAACTATCACGCTGGATATAAATTCCCCACTATTGCCTATAGGTGTATGCTTGAAAAAGGCTGAAACCACAGCCGAAACGCGTTGCAATACACCTAATGAGAATACTCAGTTCTTTGTTGCCATAGAGCAGACTTCCATTTGTCACGTGAGTGCAAGAGAACTGCTGAGACCACAGCAACCGCATCTCACATTGAAGGAGAGGCTCCAATATTGGCTGTCTACAACAACATCACAGAACGTGGACATCAGGTAGCATACGGCACTTGGATCATATTGTGCTAAGCCTGCCATCAGAGACCGGGACATCTATAAATACTTATTAAGGTCAGAGTGCACATTACACAAGTACTACAGGGTCATTGCAGACAGTTAAGCACGCTCACTTTGTTTGTGACCTTCGTCTTTGAGGATACAATCTTCTCCTTGCTAATTATACTCTACTTGTCCCTACATATGAAGCACTTGGCTACACTTTGAACTTTTCGGAACATTTCCGACTACCCCATATGCATCAAATTGGTCTGCATGGCTGTTGTTTCAGAAGATGATGCACAAGAAAGCCTGCAAACAGTTTGCTGAAGACAAGCAGACTAAGGACATGGATTACTGGAACCATGTCCTGAGACCAAGATAAACTTATTTGGTTCAGATGGTGTCAAGCGTATGAGGCGGCAACCATGTGAGGAATACAAAGACAAGTGTGTCTTGCCTACAGTAGAGCATGGTGGTGGGAGTGTCATGGTCTGGGCATGCATGAGTGCTGCTTGCACTGGGGAGCTACAATTCATTGAGGGAACATGCACTGTGACATACTGAAGCAGTACATGATTCCCTCCCTTCGGATACTGGGCCGCAGGGCAGTATTCCAACATGATAACAACCCCAAACACACCTCTAAGACGACCACTGCCTTGCTAAAGAAGCTGAGGGTAAAGGTAATGGACTGGCCAAGCATGTCTCCAGACCTAAACCCTATTGAGCATCAAACGGAAGGTGGGGGAGCGCAAGGTCTCTAACATCCACCAGCTCTGTGATGTCGTCATGGAGGAGTGGAAGAGGACTCCAGTGGAAACATGTGAAGCTCTGGTAACCCAGAGAGTTAAAGCAGTGCTGGAAAATAATGGTGACCACACAAAATATTGACACTTTGGGCCCAATTTGGACATTTCCACTTAGGGGTGTACTCACTTTTGTTGCCAACAGTTTAGACATTAATGACTGTATGTTGAGTTATTTTGAAGGGACAGCAAATTTACACTGGTATACAGGCTGTACACTCACTACTTTGCATTGTAGCAAAGTGTCATTTCTTCAGTGTTGTCACATGAAAAGATATAATAAAATATTTACAAAACTGTGAGGGGTGTACTCACTTTTGTGAGATACTGTATATATATTTTAGACCAAATAAATCTATATTTTTATCTCACACATTATACTTTCATTGTCTGTGTACATCCAACATGTAGGATCTTGGCATAATAGCCTCCCATATACCATCCACATAGTTTGTAGTAGCTTTGCATAGCACTTTCTTTACCTATCCACCTAATGAGATCCACCAGCCTGGTAGCAGCACTAAAGAAAGTGCATCCACCTCTACCAGCTACCGCATCACTACCAGCAAGTTCCAGCAGAAAACCACAGGCCTCACACTCCGGTCCGGATACCGGCCACAAATTTAGTCCCTGGTTTGGGCCTAGCACGGATTGTCACTTGGAAGCTGATAAGCCTGCAAAGCCTGTATCTGATACAGCACGACCCCACTAAGGTCTACCCTTGCTACACCCAATTTAGACTTTTTATCCTGCAACTAAACTCCAGTTTTCTGAGCAAGAAGGGATAAACCCCTCTCACAGCACCAACTCTCTACCACTCTCTTCTGGAGCATACAATAAACTCTTATTCTCTCCTGAAGCCTGATCCTCTACCCCAAATCCTCTTAAATTGGCTCCAATACCATTGCAGTCATTCCTGTTAATTAACTAGGCCCAATACACTAAACAGCCTGAGGCCCTGTCTGACACAAGGACCAGCCTGCAACTCTGTTCAACCAAGCTATCTCTTAAGAAGCTTACAGTAAGACTAAGGGGCTGATTTATCAAGGGCGGAATGGCCCCTAAAGCCCCTGTTTCCACACAAGCCTTAAGGCTCGCCGGAAACAGTAGTTATGAAGCAGCGGTCTTGAGACCGCTGCTCCATAACTTGTCTGCTGCCTCTGAGGCTGCGGTCTTCAATCCGCCCGATCCTATACGATCGGACTGATTGACACTCCCGGCTATCGGCCAATTGGCCACGAATCTGCATGGGGCGGCATTGCACAAGCAGTTCACAAAAACTGTTTCTGCAATGATAAATGTTGACAGTGTATGCTGTCGGCATTCATCGATGTCTGTCGGACATGATCCACTGAGCAGATCATGTCGGACAGAACGATGATAAATCGGACCCAAAATATTGCAAAAGATGCAAACAATAAATTATCTACAGTAGTAGCCAAGTAATCTCCCCTCTTTTACAACAAATCAGCACAGCTCCTTACCTACTGTGGATGTGTGCAGGTGAAATACATATGTTGTGAGGTATGGTGCATATGAGCAGGTGAAATACTGTACATGTGTAGCGAGTAATGGTGCATGTGTGCAGGTGAAATACATGTGTAGCGAGTTATGGTGCGTGTGTGCTGGTGAAATACATGTGTAGCGAAGTAGGGTGCATGTGTGCAGGTAAAATACATGTGTGCAGCGAGGTATGGTGCATGTGTGCATGTGAAATACATGTGCAGCAAATTATGATGCATGTGTGCAGGTTAAATACATGTGTTGCGAGTTATGGTGCATCTGTGCAGGTGAAATACATGTGTAGAGAGGTATGGTGCATGTGTAACGAGGTATGGTGCATGTGCAGACATTTATCATTTACAGGGAGTGCAGAATTATTAGGCAAATGAGTATTTTAACCACATCATCCTCTTTATGCATGTTGTCTTACTCCAAGCTGTATAGGCTCGAAAGCCTACTACCAATTAAGCATATTAGGTGATGTGCATCTCTGTAATGAGAAGGGGTGTGGTCTAATGACATCAACACCCTATATCAGGTGTGCATAATTATTAGGCAACTTCCTTTCCTTTGGCAAAATGGGTCGAAAGAAGGACTTGACTGGCTCAGAAAAGTCAAAAATAGTGAGATATCTTGCAGAGGGATGCAGCACTCTTAAAATTGCAAAGCTTCTGAAGCGTGATCATCGAACAATCAAGCGTTTCATTCAAAATAGTCAACAGGGTCGCAAGAAGCGTGTAGAAAAACCAAGGCGCAAAATAACTGCCCATGAACTGAGAAAAGTCAAGCGTGCAGCTGCCAAGATGCCACTTGCCACCAGTTTGGCCATATTTCAGAGCTGCAACATCACTGGAGTGCCCAAAAGCACAAGGTGTGCAATACTCAGAGACATGGCCAAGGTAAGAAAGGTTGAAAGACGACCACCACTGAACAAGACACACAAGCTGAAACGTCAAGACTGGGCCAAGAAATATCTCAAGACTGATTTTTCTAAGGTTTTATGGACTGATGAAATGAGAGTGAGTCTTGATGGGCCAGATGGATGGGCTCGTGGCTGGATTGGTAAAGGGCAGAGAGCTCCAGTCCGACTCAGACGCCAGCAAGGTGGAGGTGGAGTACTGGTTTGGGCTGGTATCATCAAAGATGAGCTTGTGGGGCCTTTTCGGGTTGAGGATGGAGTCAAGCTCAACTCCCAGTCCTACTGCCAGTTTCTGGAAGACACCTTCTTCAAGCAGTGGTACAGGAAGAAGTCTGCATCCTTCAAGAAAAACATGATTTTCATGCAGGACAATGCACCATCACACGCGTCCAAGTACTCCACAGCGTGGCTGGCAAGAAAGGGTATAAAAGAAGAAAATCTAATGACATGGCCTCCTTGTTCACCTGATCTGAACCCCATTGAGAACCTGTGGTCCATCATCAAATGTGAGATTTACAAGGAGGGAAAACAGTACACCTCTCTGAACAGTGTCTGGGAGGCTGTGGTTGCTGCTGCACGCAATGTTGATGGTCAACAGATCAAAACACTGACAGAATCCATGGATGGCAGGCTTTTGAGTGTCCTTGCAAAGAAAGGTGGCTATATTGGTCACTGATTTGTTTTTGTTTTGTTTTTGAATGTCAGAAATGTATATTTGTGAATGTTGAGATGTTATATTGGTTTCACTGGTAAAAATAAATAATTGAAATGGGTATATATTTGTTTTTTGTTAAGTTGCCTAATAATTATGCACAGTAATAGTCACCTGCACACACAGATATCCCCCTAAAATAGCTATAACTAAAAACAAACTAAAAACTACTTCCAAAATTATTCAGCTTTGATATTAATGAGTTTTTTGGGTTCATTGAGAACAAGGTTGTTGTTCAATAATAAAATTAATCCTCAAAAATACAACTTGCCTAATAATTCTGCACTCCCTGTAGGTGTTTGTGGTGCAAGACCCTAGTTTTGTTTTGTTTTTTCTTTGTTTTTCCCCAAAAAAAGCTTTATTAATGTTCAATAAGAGTAACATTCAGAAGGAAGACAAATATGTTCTCCCAGTCCAAAACATAACAATAGTCAAATGTAACTGGACATTGCAGTTGGATAGGGATAGTAGATCATACTCAAATAACAGAGATCTTTCTTCAAACATCATAGAAAACAAATTCAAAGTGTTGCTAAGGACAAACCGTCCCTGACAAAATTGAAGTACAGAATAAGAGTTGGGGGAGGGGAAGGGAAAAAGGGAGGAGGAAGGGGGGGTGCCAGGTGCAAGGATTACTGAGAGGGAATAGCCCTCAAATGTGAAGGCCAGGTCAGTCAGTGGACAGGAGGTTGGGTTTCCAAACAGTGTCATAGTTATGTTTCCAATCTGCCCAGGTCAGTTCAAATAGGTCTGAGTTACCCAATTTATAGAAGATATCTTTCTCCATAGTGTATAAATAAGTAAGCCATTAAACTACGAATCTTATACCAGGTCGGAGGGTGTTCTTTCTTCCACTCACATGCTATAGTATGTTTAATTGACATGAGAAGATAAATGCAAATGTACAAGTGGTGTTTTGGTAGGGAATGTATTCCTATGTGTAGTAGGGCTACCACAGGCGATCTGTGAAGAGATATGCCTAATTTGGACAATACCAGAAAACAATTGTTCCATAAGGGGCGGAGCTTGGGGCATTCCCACCAAATATGCAAAGTGTTACCCCTAATAGTTTGTTGAAGGTTTCGTACAGGGTGGTACAGTGGATAGCCTTTTGCGTGAGCTCTAAAGAGTGCCCCCAAGTTTCTAATGCTATGGATATTCCTAAAAGGGTCTCCCACCTTTGAAGATGGGCCGGTGTATCTGAGGATGGAGTATATCCTAATAGGGAGTAATGGGAAGACAGAGGGCTTCGGAGTCTGTCACCTTGCTTCCAAACTGACTCCCAAGGGGTTAGTGGGCGGGCCAGTGTGGGCTTAAAACCCCAACTGAGCAGGAAGCTTCTGATTCTTTGGTATTCGAACAGTAAGTATTGCAGCAGTACGAGGTCAGCCTCAAACTGGGAGATGTGCTTAAAGCTATCTCCCGGGGTGTTGAGCCAAAGGTCCGAGACGGTTGTGACCCCCAGAAGGGCCCATTTGTGTGGGTGTCCTGTAAACCCATAAGAAGGCCAGCAAGAGAGGTTATAGGGGAAGGGTGCGGGGCTATATGTGTAGAATGATGAAGATTGTCCCAAAAGTATAGGCATTCACGGACAATAGGTTTTAACAGGTTAAGCTCTCTACGGCAATGCTAAGGTGTCCAAATCAGGTCACGAATATCTAAACTAAAGGGCAACGAAGCTTGTTCAATGGCCCTCCAGCTACATAAGGAGTGTTTAACTCCCCATTGTGGAACATGGGTGAGCATAGCTCCTTCATAGTATCTAACTACAGAGGGAGACCCCATACCTCCACAGTTTTAAGGGAGCTGGAGAATTTTGTGTGCCACTCTAGAGGGCTTACCATGCCAGATGTGTTTGGTAAGATCACTCTGAAATTGTAAGAGATTATGTTTAGGGACCTTAACGGGGAGACAACAGAACAGGTATGTAAGCCTAGGTAGGAAGGACATTTTAAGTGCTGCTATCCTGCCTAACCATGAGACATAGGTCAAATTCCAATTTTTTTGGAGGGATCGAAGCTCTGACAACAGCGGAAGATAATTATCCTTGACTACTTGATTTAAGTCTCTAGATAGCTTGACGCCCACATGAAGGACTGAAGACTCCATCCAGTTGAAGGCAAACTTTGACTTCAAATGGGGCTAACAGGGAGCTCTGAATGCCCTGGGTATAAATCTCGGATTTCAAGAGGTTTAGCCTGTAATAGGAATGGGCATTGAAGGATTCTAATATTTGCAGTAATCTGGGTATAGTGAGTGCAAGATCTGACGAGAAAAGAGTAACGTCGTCTGCAAATATGGCGATTTTATGTACAGTACCAAAAAGAGTGACCCCCTTAATTTGAGGATCGGCTCTAATCTGCTCAGCCAGTGGCTCAATGGCCAACGCAAATAATAGGGGCGACAGGGGACAACCCTGCCTAGTGCAATTTGTTATATTGAATGGAGTAGACTGAAAACCAACGCCTCTCACCAGGGCAGATGGGACTGAATATAGAGCCTTAACTGCACTTATCAAATCACTGAGGAATCGGAAGAACCTGAGGACTTTCCATAGAAACTGCCAGCGCACGCGTTCGAAAACCTTCTCGGCATCAAGTGAGATTATGGATAATGGCTTATGAAGGCTAGAGGAGAGGCTAAGAACATTCAATAGATGCCGAGTATTATCAGGGCCTTCTCGTTTTGGGACAAAACCAACCTGATCAGGGTTAATAAGGTGCGGTAGGAGGTTTGCTATTCGGTTAGCAAATAGTTTTGAAAATAACTTTATGTTGGTATTGATGAGTGATATTGCTCTGTAACTGGCACAGAGGGTGGGGTCTTTGTTAGGTTTCAATATTGTTATGATGGTAGCTTCAAGAAATTCTTTTTTGAAAGTACCCTCTTCCCGTGCTAGGTTGAAAAGCCTAAGAAGTAAGGGGGACAGTTCCTGGTTATAGATTTTATAGAAATGGGCTGGAAAGCCAACCGGACCAGGGGATTTAAAGGGCTTTGAGTTTTTAATAACCTGCCGTATTTCGGTAATGGTAAAAGGGGAACATAGGAGGTCCCGCTGTTCTGTAGAGAGTGTAGGAAGATTCAAGGACTTTAGGTACGTGCGTACGCAATCCGGGGATGTCGATTGAGGCTTTTCGGAATTGTGTATATTGTAAAGGTTTGAGTAATATTTAGCAAATTCTTCGCCAATTTGAGAGGGGATTTTAAGGAGGGAATATGCAGCACATATACTATGGCTGTGTGAGGCGCCAGTTCTGCTTCTGAGTTTGTTAGCCAGAAGGGTATCCACCTTATTAATTTTGTAATAAAACAATTGTTTTAATTTAGTTAGGTTACTTTGAGTCCTTTTAAGTTCAATTTGGGAGATGTGATTCTTAATATTAACAATTTGAAATGCTAGGGTAGATGATGGGGTAGCTCTATTTTGAGATTCAAGGTCTCTCAGCTTGATGTGGGCCTGCGATAAAGTTAACCCCGCTTGCTTTCTGATGCTCGTCTGTTTACTTATTATGAACCCCTAAAGGTTGCTTTTGCGGCGCCCCACAGGGTGTCGTCTCTAACTAGTGAGTTGTCGTTAGATTGTATGAAGTGTTTAAGTTCTGTACGTAGTTCCTCACGAAACGGGACATCACTTAAAAGGTGAAGGGGCATATGCCAGGGAGCTCTAGTGTGCGGAGTGTTTGTTGAATGAATGTCAGCTAGGACATGGTCATGGTCCAACTAAGCACAGAGAGAGATATTGGTCTGCGTGACTAGATCAAGTGAGTCTGCTGTGGAAAAAATTTAGTCTATCCTAGCATATTGCTTATGTGGTTGCAAATAGTGCGTAAAGTCCCTCTAGCTTTTTTAGAGAAAGGGGCATATTCTATGTGAGTGTACGACTTGGAAGAGAATCTAAGGGCTTAATTTGCTAGCCAGTGTGTTTCCTGTAGGAATACAATGTCGGGATTATGGTGCCTCAGTGAACGCAGTAGGAGGCTACGCTTGTGAGGGGAGTTGAGTCCTCTTACATTATGGGTAAAAACTCTTAGAGTAGACCGGGTCATGTATTAGGATGCAGGGGTAAACAGTATAAGATACTAAAGTATCCTAGTGTGGGACAGGGATCAGAGGGGGGAGTAGGGAAGAGAAGGGGGAGGGGTGAGAATGGCACTGGGAAGTGCCTTGAGTTCGGTGGAAATAGTCCACCTCAAATGAACCCTAGAGTGGGCTTCTAGACCCCTAGTTTTTACCTGTGCACTTGCGGTCGGTGTCTTCCTTTTTAGAGCCTGTAATTGTGAGTTTACAGTTGAAATTTTCTTCCCAATATTCTGCAAACCAGACATTTCTTCTGTTGTTCTCCAATGTCCGAGATGTAAAATAGGCATCAAAACCTGCAATGGAAGAAAACTATATTTAGCTATGCTTTGTTTGTAACAAGAGAACATTCCAAACCTTACTGTCACATCTTTATACTAAAAGAAAAATAAAGATTTTATCAGTCATTAGGGATAGAATAGAAGGTAAAGTCAGAGGAGGGGGGGGGGAGAGAAGACATAACATGGAAAGCAAGTGTTTAAAATGAAGCATCACTATATTATAATAATAATGATAAAAAATAAAATAATTAGAGCAGATCCTCCATAAGCTCAATAGTACCACCATATCTCATATTCCTGTCTTTCCCTCTGTTACTCCCTTAAACATATGTTACTCCCTTATCACCTGGCTATGTGTACCACGAGTGGATCTTGTGCAGGAGTAGTAGATAAGTGTATACAGTGTTTGGCCTTGATGTCGCATCATCTGGGAGCCAGGACATGTTATTATTCGGTGCAGCACTCAGACTGCCATTAATTACCCACAGTACCAAATGTTACACATAGAATGGTGGAGTAAGATTGTTGGAATGTGTCTTTAACATTAAAGAAAAACAGGAACAGGAAATAGAGAATTGCATGAAATGGTTCCTGTTTGTACATTAGTAAGATAGACATTTTTGGAGAGTAATTTAGTTTGGGGGTGTGAACATTCCGATTACAAAATATACACACTGCATGCATAGTTGTACCATTCACTGCCATACACTGTGCATAATGCAAAGAGATAAGTTGGCACACTGCTCACTGGAGTATCCCTGTATGCTGTATAACAGTATGAATGGTCACAAGTCCCAGGGATTTACCTGCATGCTGCACTACAGGATGTACCATCTCACTGGTCCAGGGTTTAGATATTAGTTTAATACTTTGCAATGTGGGGAATGGCGGTTTAGGGGTTAATAGTGTAGTTTATGGGTGTAGGACTGTAGGTGTACTTTGTAAGGTATTTTTGATGTGTTTTGTGAAACTTTTTTGCTTTGCGAAACACATTACTACAGGTGCGGAATGGATTGTTGCAGTAAAGGCCATATTGCGTGCGGGAAAGACTGAACGCACGACTTGTAATACCAAATCAATGACCTTCCACACGGAAAGACCATATCACGTGCAGAAAAGCCATACCGTGCGACTTGTAATCTGGGCCTAAGGAATGTACTGTTGCAATGGTCCCAGGGATATATTTGTAAATTGTACTAAGGCATGTGCTATATCCTGGCCACAAGGATATTCCTGCATACTGCACTAAGGCATTCATTGTCACACTGGCCCCGGGATATTCCTGTATACGGCAGTAATATATGTACTGTTACATTGGTCCCGGGATATTCCTGTATACAGCAGTAATATATGTACTGTCACACTGGCCCCGGGATATTCCTGTATACAGCAGTAATATATGTACTGTTACATTGGTCCCGGGATATTCCTGTATACAGCAGTAATATATGTACTGTCACACTGGCCCCCGGGATATTCCTGTATACAGCAGCAATATATGTACTGTCACACTGGCCCCGGATATTCCTGTATACGGCAGTAATATATGTACTGTCACACTGGCCCCGGGATATTCCTGCATACTGCACTAAGGCATCCATTGTCACACTGGCCCCGGGATATTCCTGTATACAGCAGCAATATATGTACTGTCACACTGGCCCCGGATATTCCTGTATACGGCAGTAATATATGTACTGTCACACTGGCCCCGGGATATTCCTGCATACTGCACTAAGGCATCCATTGTCACACTGGCCCCCGGGATATTCCTGTATACAGCAGCAATATATGTACTGTCACACTGGCCCCGGATATTCCTGTATACGGCAGTAATATATGTACTGTCACACTGGCCCCGGGATATTCCTGTATACGGCAGTAATATATGTACTGTCACACTGGCCCCGGGATATTCCTGTATACGGCAGTAATATATGTACTGTCACACTGGCCCCGGGATATTCCTATATACAGCAGTAATATATGTACTGTCACACTGGCCCTGGGATATTCCTGTATACGGCAGTAATATATGTACTGTCACACTGGCCCCAGGATATTCCTGTATACAGCAGTAATATATGTACTGTCACACTGGCCCCGGGATATTCCTGTATACGGCAGTAATATATGTACTGTCACACTGGCCCCGGGATATTCCTGTATACAGCAGTAATATATATGTACTGTCACACTGGCCCCGGGATATTCCTGTATACGGCAGTAATATATGTACTGTCACACTTGCCCCGGGATATTCCTGTATACGGCAGTAATATATGTACTGTCACACTGGCCCCGGGATATTCCTGCATACTGCACTAAGGCATCCATTGTCACACTGGCCCCGGGATATTCCTGTATATGGCAGTAATATATGTACTGTCACACTTGCCCCGGGATATTCCTGTATACAGCAGTAATATATATGTACTGTCCCACTGGCCCCGGGATATTCCTGTATACGGCAGTAATATATGTACTGTCACACTGGCCCCGGTATATTCCTGTATACGGCAGTAATATATGTACTGTCCCACTGGCCCCGGGATATTCCTGTATACGGCAGTAATATATGTACTGTCACACTGGCCCCGGGATATTCCTGTATACAGCAGTAATATATGTACTGTCACACTTGCCCCGGGATATTCCTGTATACGGCAGTAATATATGTACTGTCACACTGGCCCCGGGATATTCCTGTATACGGCAGTAATATATGTACTGTCACACTGGCCCCAGGATATTCCTGTATACAGCAGTAATATATGTACTGTCACACTGGCCCCGGGATATTCCTGTATACGGCAGTAATATATATGTACTGTCACACTGGCCCCGGGATATTCCTGTATACGGCAGTAATATATGTACTGTCACACTTGCCCCGGGATATTCCTGTATACGGCAGTAATATATGTACTGTCACACTGGCCCCAGGATATTCCTGCATACTGCACTAAGGCATCCATTGTCACACTGGCCCCGGGATATTCCTGTATACGGCAGTAATATATGTACTGTCACACTGGCCCCGGGATATTCCTGCATACTGCACTAAGGCATCCATTGTCACACTGGCCCCGGGATATTCCTGTATACGGCAGTAATATATGTACTGTCACACTTGCCCCGGGATATTCCTGTATACAGCAGTAATATATATGTACTGTCCCACTGGCCCCGGGATATTCCTGTATACGGCAGTAATATATGTACTGTCACACTGGCCCCGGTATATTCCTGTATACGGCAGTAATATATGTACTGTCCCACTGGCCCCGGGATATTCCTGTATACGGCAGTAATATATGTACTGTCACACTGGCCCCGGGATATTCCTGTATACAGCAGTAATATATGTACTGTCACACTTGCCCCGGGATATTCCTGTATACGGCAGTAATATATGTACTGTCACACTGGCCCCGGGATATTCCTGTATACGGCAGTAATATATGTACTGTCACACTTGCCCCGGGATATTCCTGTATACAGCAGTAATATATGTACTGTCACACTGGCCCCGGGATATTCCTGTATACAGCAGTAATATATGTACTGTCACACTGGCCCCGGGATATTCCTGTATACAGCAGTAATATATATGTACTGTCACACTGGCCCCGGGATATTCCTGTATACGGCAGTAATATATGTACTGTCACACTGGCCCCGGGATATTCCTGTATACGGCAGTAATATATGTACTGTCACACTGGCCCCGGGATATTCCTGCATACTGCACTAAGGCATCCATTGTCACACTGGCCCCGGGATATTCCTGTATACGGCAGTAATATATGTACTGTCACACTGGCCCCGGGATATTCCTGTATACAGCAGTAATATATGTACTGTCACACTGGCCCCGGGATATTCCTATATACAGCAGTAATATATGTACTGTCACACTGGCTCCGGGATATTTCTGTATACAGCAGTAATATATGTACTGTCACACTGGCCCCGGGATATTCCTGTATACGGCAGTAATATATGTACTGTCACACTGGCCCCGGGATATTCCTGTATACAGCAGTAATATATGTACTGTCACACTGGCCCCGGGATATTCCTGTATACAGCAGTAATATATGTACTGTCACACTGGCCCCCGGGATATTCCTGTTTACAGCAGTAATATATATGTACTGTCACACTGGCCCCCGGGATATTCCTGTATACGGCAGTAATATATGTACTGTTACATTGGTCCCGGGATATTCCTGTATACAGCAGTAATATATGTACTGTCACACTGGCCCCGGGATATTCCTGTATACGGCAGTAATATATGTACTGTCACACTGGCCCCGGGATATTCCTGTATACGGCAGTAATATATGTACTGTCACACTGGCCCCAGGATATTCCTGTATACAGCAGTAATATATGTACTGTCACACTGGCCCCGGGATATTCCTGTATACGGCAGTAATATATGTACTGTCACACTGGCCCCGGGATATTCCTGTATACAGCAGTAATATATATGTACTGTCACACTGGCCCCGGGATATTCCTGTATACGGCAGTAATATATGTACTGTCACACTGGCCCCGGGATATTCCTGTATACAGCAGTAATATATGTACTGTCACACTTGCCCCGGGATATTCCTGTATACGGCAGTAATATATGTACTGTCACACTGGCCCCGGGATATTCCTGCATACTGCACTAAGGCATCCATTGTCACACTGGCCCCGGGATATTCCTGTATACGGCAGTAATATATGTACTGTCACACTTGCCCCGGGATATTCCTGTATATGGCAGTAATATATGTACTGTCACACTTGCCCCGGGATATTCCTGTATATGGCAGTAATATATGTACTGTCACACTTGCCCCGGGATATTCCTGTATACAGCAGTAATATATATGTACTGTCCCACTGGCCCCGGGATATTCCTGTATACGGCAGTAATATATGTACTGTCACACTGGCCCCGGTATATTCCTGTATACGGCAGTAATATATGTACTGTCCCACTGGCCCCGGGATATTCCTGTATACGGCAGTAATATATGTACTGTCACACTGGCCCCGGGATATTCCTGTATACAGCAGTAATATATGTACTGTCACACTGGCCCCGGGATATTCCTGTATACAGCAGTAATATATGTACTGTCACACTGGCCCCGGGATATTCCTGTATACGGCAGTAATATATGTACTGTCACACTGGCCCCGGGATATTCCTGTATACAGCAGTAATATATGTACTGTCACACTTGCCCCGGGATATTCCTGTATACGGCAGTAATATATGTACTGTCACACTGGCCCCGGGATATTCCTGTATACGGCAGTAATATATGTACTGTCACACTGGCCCCGGGATATTCCTGTATACGGCAGTAATATATGTACTGTCACACTTGCCCCGGGATATTCCTGTATACGGCAGTAATATATGTACTGTCACACTGGCCCCGGGATATTCCTGTATACGGCAGTAATATATGTACTGTCACACTTGCCCCGGGATATTCCTGTATACAGCAGTAATATATGTACTGTCACACTGGCCCCGGGATATTCCTGTATACAGCAGTAATATATATGTACTGTCACACTGGCCCCGGGATATTCCTGTATACGGCAGTAATATATGTACTGTCACACTGGCCCCGGGATATTCCTGTATACGGCAGTAATATATGTACTGTCACACTGGCCCCGGGATATTCCTGTATACGGCAGTAATATATGTACTGTCACACTGGCTCCGGGATATTCCTGTATACAGCAGTAATATATGTACTGTCACACTGGCCCCGGGATATTCCTATATACAGCAGTAATATATGTACTGTCACACTGGCCCCGGGATATTCCTGTATACAGCAGTAATATATGTACTGTCACACTGGCCCCGGGATATTCCTGTATACAGCAGTAATATATGTACTGTCACACTGGCCCCGGGATATTCCTGTATACGGCAGTAATATATGTACTGTCACACTGGCCCCCGGGATATTCCTGTATACAGCAGTAATATATGTACTGTCACACTGGCCCCGGGATATTCCTGTATACGGCAGTAATATATGTACTGTTACATTGGTCCCGGGATATTCCTGTATACGGCAGTAATATATGTACTGTCACACTGGCCCCGGGATATTCCTGTATACAGCAGTAATATATGTACTGTCACACTGGCCCCGGGATATTCCTGTATACGGCAGTAATATATGTACTGTTACATTGGTCCCGGGATATTCCTGTATACAGCAGTAATATATGTACTGTCACACTGGCCCCGGGATATTCCTGTATACGGCAGTAATATATGTACTGTCACACTGGCCCCGGGATATTTCTGTATACGGCAGTAATATATGTACTGTCCCACTGGCCCCGGGATATTCCTGTATACAGCAGTAATATATGTACTGTCACACTGGCCCCGGGATATTCCTGTATACGGCAGTAATATATGTACTGTCACACTGGCCCCGGGATATTCCTGTATACGGCAGTAATATATGTACTGTCACACTGGCTCCGGGATATTTCTGTATACAGCAGTAATATATGTACTGTCACACTGGCTCCGGGATATTCCTGTATACGGCAGTAATATATATGTACTGTCACACTGGCTCCGGGATATTCCTGTATACGGCAGTAATATATGTACTGTTACATTGGTCCCGGGATATTCCTGTATACGGCAGTAATATATATGTACTGTCACACTGGCTCCGGGATATTCCTGTATACGGCAGTAATATATGTACTGTTACATTGGTCCCGGGATATTCCTGTATACGGCAGTAATATATGTACTGTCACACTGGCCCCGGGATATTCCTGTATACAGCAGTAATATATGTACTGTCACACTGGCCCCCGGGATATTCCTGTATACGGCAGTAATATATGTACTGTCACACTGGCCCCCGGGATATTCCTGTATACGGCAGTAATATATGTACTGTCACACTGGCCCCGGGATATTCCTGTATACGGCAGTAATATATGTACTGTCACACTGGCCCCCGGGATATTCCTGTATACGGCAGTAATATATGTACTGTCACACTGGCCCCCGGGATATTCCTGTATACGGCAGTAATATATGTACTGTTACATTGGTCCCGGGATATTCCTGTATACGGCAGTAATATACGTACTGTCACACTGGCTCCGGGATATTCCTGTATACAGCAGTAATATATGTACTGTCACACTTGCCCCGGGATATTCCTGTATACAGCAGTAATATATGTACTGTCACACTGGCCCCGGGATATTCCTGTATACGGCAGTAATATATGTACTGTCACACTTGCCCCGGGATATTCCTGTATACAGCAGTAATATATATGTACTGTCACACTGGCCCCGGGATATTCCTGTATACGGCAGTAATATATATGTACTGTCACACTTGCCCCGGGATATTCCTGTATACAGCAGTAATATATGTACTGTCACACTTGCCCCGGGATATTCCTGTATACGGCAGTAATATATGTACTGTCACACTGGCTCCGGGATATTCCTATATACAGCAGTAATATATGTACTGTCACACTGGCCCCGGGATATTCCTGTATACAGCAGTAATATATGTACTGTCACACTGGCCCCGGGATATTCCTGTATACGGCAGTAATATATGTACTGTCACACTGGCTCCGGGATATTTCTGTATACAGCAGTAATATATGTACTGTCACACTGGCCCCGGGATATTCCTGTATACGGCAGTAATATATATGTACTGTCACACTGGCTCCGGGATATTCCTGTATACAGCAGTAATATATATGTACTGTCACACTGGCCCCGGGATATTCCTGTATACAGCAGTAATATATGTACTTACAAAAAGAAAGAAGATGATCTGGTAAGTGTCCCAAAATGAAATAAAACATAAATTTTATTCAATTGTTAAAATCCAAGAGACAGGAATAAGACCAGCAGACAGGTCTTAAGCGTTTCGGCTGTGTGCCGTATTCATAGACCTACAGAATAGTGTGTCTGCAACATTTAAAAAGAGGCTGCCAAGCAGCCATTGGGCAAGCAATTAGTAATTAATTATTTTTAAGTATCAACACTCGTGTTTAAAGCATTACCAATACAATTGGATAGACGTAATGATACATGGTGGGCATTAACATATACTTATAAATGTAATGAGACAGAGGTATAAATAAATAAACATTTCAAACAAGAAGCCATAGTAGCGACAACATCACCTCTTCAAAAGAAATACCAATATGTTTACTGTATTACAATTAATGTTTTAAGATTTGCAGAAAGTTCCTTTTCTAAGTGCTACGTTGAAATGCTATACCATATTTTGTATTATATTATAAGGTTAGCTAAAAATGTGTGTTAACATATGTACAAAGTTACACTACTGTTACTTACTGAACAACATTAGATACAACTCTCATAAACACTAACCTAAGAACAATTCTTAAACTTAGAAATATATGTTTAATATAGACTTTTTGGTGGATATTGGTGAGTGTATGATACTTGTTATTATTACCTGTAAGAACTTATATACTAGAATAAGAATCTTGATTCTCTATTAATATTTATTCATTAATAGTTCTTAGGCTACAAACTGTGTCCATTTACAAAATGTAATAACAATGAACAACGGCAAAAGACACTGTTATGGAATTTTATATTGTACCTGTCTCTCTCTGAATACTTCTAGGTACTATTGAATGATTGGTTAGACATATGAATATTCTGGAGTGTGAGGTTGTAATGATGCTAGATGTATGTATCCCCATGTAATTACCAATAGTTGATGACATCAAATTCTGAATTGAAGCCTTTGGGTACTTGAGTATCCAATTTGAAAATCCAATATATCTCCTGTTTAGAGAGGAGTCTATCTCTATGGCCTCCTCTGCTAGGATTTTTTACATGTTCTATTAGCAGTTTTTAGATAACTTGGTGAGAGAATGTTACCCATAGTTAAATTTCTCGAAAAGACACCTTTACAGTCATCTTCAACTACTGCCTTTAGTTTCTTATCTCCATACAGAATTGGGAAATACTTTTTAATAATACTACAAACCTCAGAAAACTGGGATGAGTATTTAGTGATGAAAGTTGGCTGTTTAGTTTGCGTTTTCTTAGGCTTACTGAACAAGGTATCCTCCCTATCAATAGTGTCCACTTTAAAAAATGTATTTACTTGGTTTTTGCAATAACCTCTGGCTTTAAATCTTTTCTTAAGATCTGTACTTTGTACTTCATAGTCAGCTCTATCAGAGCAGATTCTCTTTGCTCTGATGAACTGGCTTTTGACAATCCCTTTAAAAACATGTTTTGGATGTGCACTTTTAGCGTGCAATAAAGAGTTACCAGCAATATATGTACTGTCACACTGGCCCCGGGATATTCCTGCATACTGCACTGAGGCATCCATTGTCACACTGACCCCGGGATATTCCTGTATACGGCAGTAATATATATGTACTGTCACACTGGCCCCGGGATATTCCTGTATACGGCAGTAATATATGTACTGTCACACTGGCCCCGGGATATTCCTGTATACTGCACTGAGGCATCCATTGTCACACTGGCCCCGGGATATTCCTGTATACAGCAGTAATATATGTACTGTCACACTGGCCCCGGGATATTCCTGCATACTGCACTGAGGCATCCATTGTCACACTGGCCCCGGGATATTCCTGTATACGGCAGTAATATATGTACTGTCACACTGGCCCCGGGATATTCCTGTATACTGCACTGAGGCATCCATTGTCACACTGGCCCCGGGATATTCCTGTATACAGCAGTAATATATGTACTGTCACACTGGCCCCGGGATATTCCTGTATACGGCAGTAATATATGTACTGTCACACTGGCCCCGGGATATTCCTATATACAGCAGTAATATATGTACTGTCACACTGGCCCCGGGATATTCCTGCATACTGCACTGAGGCATCCATTGTCACACTGGCCCCGGGATATTCCTGTATACGGCAGTAATATATGTACTGTCACACTGGCCCCGGGATATTCCTGTATACGGCAGTAATATATGTACTGTCACACTGGCCCCGGGATATTCCTGCATACTGCACTGAGGCATCCATTGTCACACTGGCCCCGGGATATTCCTGTATACGGCAGTAATATATGTACTGTCACACTGGCCCCGGGATATTCCTGTATACAGCAGTAATATATGTACTGTCACACTGGCCCCGGGATATTCCTGCATACTGCACTGAGGCATCCATTGTCACACTGGCCCCGGGATATTCCTGTATACGGCAGTAATATATGTACTGTCACACTGGCCCCGGGATATTCCTATATACAGCAGTAATATATGTACTGTCACACTGGCCCCGGGATATTCCTGCATACTGCACTGAGGCATCCATTGTCACACTGGCCCCGGGATATTCCTGTATACGGCAGTAATATATGTACTGTCACACTGGCCCCGGGATATTCCTGCATACTGCACTGAGGCATCCATTGTCACACTGGCCCCGGGATATTCCTGTATACGGCAGTAATATATGTACTGTCACACTGGCCCCGGGATATTCCTGTATACGGCAGTAATATATGTACTGTCACACTGGCCCCGGGATATTCCTGTATACGGCAGTAATATATGTACTGTCACACTGGCCCCGGGATATTCCTGCATACTGCACTGAGGCATCCATTGTCACACTGGCCCCGGGATATTCCTGTATACGGCAGTAATATATGTACTGTCACACTGGCCCCGGGATATTCCTGCATACTGCACTGAGGCATCCATTGTCACACTGGCCCCGGGATATTCCTGTATACGGCAGTAATATATGTACTGTCACATTGGCCCCAAGGCTATCCCCGCATACTTCACTAAGGGAAACACACTACTCCCAGTACCTCCACATTGCACCCTTTGATGCACCTGCATGTTGCACCAAGAGATGTCCCTGAACACTGCATCCAGGAATGCATCTAAACAATACACCAAGCAATGCATCATCACACTGCACTCTGGAAGGTACCACAGCTACATATGAGACTGCACAGTGCAACTAAGAATGTCCCTACACAGCACCCAGAGACTTTATATCAAGTTAATAATGATCATACAGAATCAAAGAACAATCCCTTTATATTTAGCAATTAACCTGTGCATCAACAATTGCCCCTTTCAGCCATACAAATAGATTATTCCTAGTAAGCCCTGCTCACACATTTTAGCCTATACTGCAGCAGCTGTTGATTAATTGTGAATACTGGGGTCTTTTCTTCTTTGACAAGTCACAGTGAAAGAGCAACAGTTCTATTCTGAACCTTTTTTATTCAAATGAAAGCTTAATTGCTCAAGTACCTCGTTAACAGTTGCCAATCAAGATTAATTATGAGCTTTTCATTTAAAGACAATTTAAATATTTGCGTGCCGTATTCCCGGCTTCTAATATCTGCCTTGTTTTACTAAATAATTAATTGACTCATTCTTTACCCCAGCGTTGTACCCATAGCCCTCTATGTGCTAATGTTATCGCTACAATTTTGGGAATCCTCCATAACTCTCAAACATAAAAAGAAGAAAAGAAGAGCTGTTTGTTTTAAAATGACAACACCTCCTGCTTTTATGTAAAAAATGTGCGTATCCCATACTCCGAGTCCTCAGACAGGAATCGGTTACCTAGTTTTTCCTCAAAATACTGCAGATTGTCTAAACCATCTATGTGATTGCTTAGAGCATTGAACTCATTTCAAGCTACCTCTATTTGGTCACCATTGAAGAAGGTAAGATAAAAATAAACAATAGGGTTTTAAAGTTTTTTTTAATTTATTTTTTAATTAATAAGGTGACAGTTTTAAATGTTTTTAAAACCTTGCTTTTGTATATAGGTATTTTGCTAGACAATACATAATTGCTAATACTGGGTTAGATTGTAAGTGGCACGCTAATGTTAGCACAGGACTCTATAATCAATATAGCGATCACTCTAACTAGTGCACATTTTACTAGCTAAAAAACTGTTGCTCTCAAGCGCAAACAGAAACTGCCTTGAAGAATTAGCACGGATTCAAAACTAGAGTAAACTGTAAGGGTTAAAAAAACTGTTCTCAAAAACATTCAAAACATATTAAAACAAACTATTAAAATTATATATAGACTTTCTGATAGAAAAAAAATATGTAAATGTTAATGAAAATGTTGTATAAGTGTTAAAAGGGATATGGTATAAATGTGTGTATACATGTGTATTTATGTGTTTATATGTGTAAATGTGTATGTGCATACATACATACACACACAGATAAACACATATATACACATATATAGGGATATGGTATAAATGTGTGTGTATACATGTGTATTTATGTGTTTATATGTGTAAATGTGTATGTGCATACATACACAGATAAACACATATATACACATATATAGGGATATGGTATAAATGTGTGTGTATACATGTGTATTTATGTGTTTATATGTGTAAATGTGTATGTGCATACACACATACACAGATAAACACATATATACACATATATAGGGATATGGTATAAATGTGTGTGTATACATGTGTATTTATGTGTTTATATGTGTAAATGTGTATGTGCATACATACATACACAGAGAAACACATATATACACATATATAGGGATATGGTATAAATGTGTGTGTATACATGTGTATTTATGTGTTTATATGTGTAAATGTGTATGTGCATACATACATACACAGATAAACACATATATACACATATATAGTGATATAATAATAAAAAGCTTTAAGATGGTGAATACAAAATCTAGGGTTTAGTCCTAGTTTTTGGGGGGTTTTGGAGGGGGGAGGGTTTAGAATAGTTTGTTTTTTTGGTATAGGGTTTCTTTTTTAGCAAAAGAGCAATAAACACTTATGCCCTTTTCAGGGTTTTCTTTAGATTAGGTTGTTTGTTATTGGATGGGGTTTTTTCACAAAAGAGCTGTAATCACTTTAATGAGGACACAGCCCGACAATTCCCCTAATATTATTTAGTTTTAGTATAGTTTTTTTAGGGGGTATTTTTTTAAGGAAATTTAGTTTAGGATAGCACTTTTATTGGTTGGTGCTTTTTATTTTTGTTATTTTTTTATTTATTTTTTATTGGTAGTGAATTTTTTTGTAACTTAGGGGGTCTTAAGCTAGCTGCTAGGGGGTAGTGGCTGTTTAGGGGTTAATAGTGTAGGGAGTTTATTGCAATGAGGTAGTGGTTGTTTAGGGGTCAGTAGTGTAGGGTTTTTATGACGATGGGGATGGTGGCGGTTTAGGGGTTAATAGTGTAGTGGGGTTGAAAGAGTAGGGGGTTGTTGCAGTTTAGGGGTTATTAGAGTATGGGGTTTGTAATGATGGTTAATTGCTCGGCTATAGGTGTTAGTTTTTTTAACATTGTTGCTGAATGTTATATTGTGAACGTGATATCCTCTGATTAACCTTTTACGTGTGCCGGGTTTTGTCCTGGGGAGGGGTGGGTGGGCTGTGTGCCACTCTGGAAACCAGGACATTTGACCTGAAGTGGAAGCTGCAGGAGGGGCAGTGGGCCAGAGCTACCATCCTGTGGCTGTATTGCAACAATGTTTGAAGCAATGTTAGACATACAAGACTAGACACACACATGCTCCTGAGCCTATTTCAGTATGCTTTAAATGAATGGATCTTAGCTTCAACAAAAGATACAGAGAGAAGGAGGTAAATTTGATAATAAAAGTAAAAATTGTAGGTTTGAATGTGACGTCCATGTCCCTTTAAGACTAGTTAAAATGAATAGTTTTGTCAGTCTCCCCAAAAAAGCACAATTGAAACGAGATCATCAGTTTAATTCCTTTCACCAGCTGATAGGAAGTTAGAAAGAAAACTCTTTATGATGTGCTCATCGCAGCTTGTTGTCAGTACAAACGTGTCAGGGTCAGCGTGGGACAGAATATGCAGTTGCTATAGTCAGAGCATTTACACTTCAGTCCCATGAGCTACGCCCATAATTACAATGTTGTTCTAGTTTCCTTAATTAAACATTTTATGGGTATTACATATTGAGCTTAATGTTCCTTTATTTTGTCTTGGTATTAATTGTGTAATAAAGAGACAAAGGAAATGATGTTATATAATTTGCAAATAGACAAACAAATAAATGTTCAGGGCAAAGATTTCCTTAAATAGTCCCAAGTGACCCAGAGACTGAGACTATGCAGAACTCCATAAACTGTGATTTAAAGGGTATTTCAAAATGCAAAAATATATGTCACTGCTGTTCTTATATATACATGATAGATCATTCTTAAGGGAATAGTAAACACTCTGAGATTGTAATTTAATCCCTTAAAAGGGACGTGACACCCCCATTATTTATTTCATGATTCAGATAGAGCATTTGGTTTTAAACAACTTTCCAATTTACTTCTATTATATCATTTGTTTTGTTCTCTTGGCATCATTTGTTGAAAAGGATACCTAGGTAGGCTCAGGAGCTGCCAATTGGTTGCTGCCCATATATGCCTCCTGTTATTGGCTCACCCAATGTTTTCAGCTAGCTCCAACTAATGCTTCTTTAACAAAGGATACCAAGAGAATAAAGCAAAATAGATCATAGAAGTCAATTGAAAAGTTGTTTAAAATTGTATTTTTCGATCTAAATCATGAAAGAATAAAAATGGGTTTCATGTCCCTTTAATGACAGCCAATGTACATTTACGTCAGCTGCTGTTTTTAATGTAAGGGGTTAAATAGCATTGTTCTAGCAGACAGCGCTGTTGCCAAATGAATCTTGGAGGTATATATTTATTTATTTACCTCTTTTATTCCTCTGCATAAAGCAATTGTAATAATGGCACTACCTTGCAAATTCTGGGTAGCTGGTACCTTTGAAGTTTTGGGGTGCTACCGTAACCCTAGAATTACCACTACATTAAACTCAAAATAAAATCTCTGATATGTTTAAATGATAATAGTAATACTTTGCAATAAGCTTTTATTATTTATTTTGTCTGCCCTTCCTGCAATTTGCCTTTGCTACCACATATTGGCTTGAGTACATACTGCAAACTTAAAGGGACACCGAACCCACATTTTTTTCTTTCATGATTCAGATAGAGCAGCAATTTTAAGCAACTTTTCTAATTTACTCTTATTATCAATTTTTCTTCATTCTCTTGCTATCTTCATTTGAATAGCAAGAATATAAGATTAGAAGCCAGCCCATTTTTGGTTTACAACCTGGGTTGTCCTTGCTTATTGGACAGCACCAATAAACAAGTGCTGTCCATAGATACTGAACCAAAATTTGTCTGGCTCCTTAGCTTAGATGTCTTCTTTTTCAAATAAAGATAGCAAGAGAACGAAGAAAAATTGATAATAGGAGTAAATTAGAAAGTTGCTTAAAATCACATGCTCTATCTGAATCATGAAATAAAAAATGTGGGTTCAGTGTCCCTTTAACGGTACATAAAATACAAAGCTGAAATAAATAGTATTGCATTTCTAATCTGACTAGAAGCCTTTCTGTATGACAGCATTGAGTAGATTTGATTATCTTACGCATGGGCACAGAGCTTACTAGCATATGCTACGGTTCTGAAAGTCCTTTTGAAAAAAATACTTCTAATAAAATATGAAATGTAATAATGTGCTTTTCATATTTTACTATAACTGTGCTCCAGCTTTTTCTGTCCCTGCTATAAAATAGATGCTGAAATCATTGTATGTTATTTTTTACATATGGCCTCTGATTTGCCAAAACAAATTATACCTGTTTAACATCCTCTCCTAGACGCGTTTCACTGGGTGTATCCCTGGACTACTTTGGATAAGAAAAGTTTTACAAAGTTTGCTATCAAATAGCAGCTTTAAATACTTTTAAAATATTTGTTTATATACAGAACAATGTATTTCTTTATAGCACACATATAATGACCTTCTCTTCTGGCATTTAGAATTATATTTAAATATGCAGACATATGCGTCTGTATGCGCGTCGGGGTAATGGTGAGTGACAGGTTTAGATTATATTTTTATTGTATGAACACTCACACACAAATCTCATGTGCATATGAACATATCTATATCAATCTCAGGCTGAACCCCCGTACTTGCTGCTTTCTGGTCTTCTCTAGTGGATGAGTTTTGGTTGATAAATATTTCATCCAGGTGAATTTATCTGCAGTGTGAAGTGCAGCAGAATGGATGTTAAGTATTCCCAGTCTCTCAGCAACAATGCCAAGTGCCTTCTATTGAGTTGCCATCTGTGCGGCTGGGTGTATATAAATATCGAATATGTCACTGTGCAGACTGCACAGACAGGGCATCAAGTAAAGGGAAATGCACAAAAGAAGCACACATTGCATCCTGAGATAGAAAGCAAAAGAATTAGGAAGAGAAAACAGGGGGAAGAAAAACGTAAATTACATTGAAGAGTCAATTAAAATCTTGTGCCACCTGGGGAATTGATAAACGTCTCTCCCTGCTGTATATGCACAAAGCGCGTTTTATATACCTTAGATTGTATTGTGATGAATGAACGTTTTGTGAGGTCTGAAGACAAAACACTTTTATTTTGGGCCCATTCTCTGAATTTCTCTTAAGGTCCTAATTTTTATAGTGTCTGCCACCCCCCCCCCTCTGCCAGTTCTCTTGTCACTGTTCTTCATTCTCAGTGTCTGTGCCAAATAGAAATTAGAGGTATCTTCTGGAAGTTTCCATCCTCTGGCCAGTACTCAAAGGCATTTGTGCCTGTATCGTCCCCCTGGGAAGGGTTACATACCCGAGCTACGCTTTGGCATCCTGTTTTTAATTGTGGACACTTCTAAATGGAATTGAGTAATGGCAAAGCATGAAAACTTCTGTAGGCAAATATTGTTTTTCTTACTGCGTCTGTCACTCTCTGGGGAGCACAGAATATTCTATTGTGATGCTTAAGCCTCATTCAACTGCGGAAAACACCAGTCTAATCATAACTAAGAATGAACTGCTTTCTGGATGAAGATGATAAGAAGTCATAAAGATAAGCTTGGCACCCAATTGGTTGCTCACCAACAGGTATAGAGAGATCTTGATACCTTTATATTAAAACTTATATACAGAAATCTTTATAGATACCCATTTAATCTGGATCTCATGAGATGACTGTAAGGCCTGCATTTATTAAGTAGCGGATGCTGCTTTGGTGGCACATCGTTTTGAGCTCGCCTGAAACGGAACTCGAGAATAGGGATGAGCGAATGTTTCTAAAAATTCGAAATTTAAAACGGAATGTTTAGCTATGTATTCATTCAATTTTGAAATAGTATTTCTAGTCTAATACTGTGTTTTATAAATGTAATATTCGAATTCGAATGTGACATTCAAAATAGTGTTTCTAGTCTACAATTGTGTTTTATAAATGTAATATTCGAATTCGAATGTGACATTCGAATTCAAATGTGACATTCAAATTCGAATGTGACATTCGAATTCATATGTGACATTTGAATTCAAATGTGACATTCAAAAACTGTAAATAACATTCGAAAATCGAATTTTTAAGAATATTCGTTCTTATCAACATTCTTTTATGTAAATCGAATTTCTACAATAACATTCGTTCTAACTTTCGAATTCGGATATAAACACATTCGCCCATCCCTACTTGAGAAGCAGCGGTCGTAAGAGCAGTTGGTGGCATTGCACAAGTTATAGCGAATCATGTCCGCTCAACATCTAATAAATCTATCCCTTAGAACACAGAATTTTCTAGATTCTAGATTAGCATTCATTAATTCCAGTCCTCAAGCCAGCGTTTAACCACAATTAATGAAAAGTTGGTTATATTACACATGTAATAGTAAATACCCTAAAAATCTGCCCTGAGGTCAAGAATAGAACAACCCTGTTCTAAGCCTATATACCTATTCTCTGTGGAGGAAATACTAGCGATCCCAGTCTGGCCAGCTGTTATTAAACATATTAGAATTGTTTGTATTGGTTATGTTAGTTCTTCCTGTTTATTATTACATGGTAACCGGCTAAATTCCAAGTGCTATATTAGGGAAATTCTTGGTTACACCAACGCAATGGTCTACAAATTTTGCTTTGTGACACCCTGAGCATACTATTAAATTTAATGGACACCCATAATTTATTTTGTATGCACTTGTGACACCATAAGTACTATATTAAAGGGACAGTCAACACCAGAATTTTGTCGTTTTAAAAAGAAAGATAATCCCTTTATTACCCATTCCTCAGTTTTGCATAACCAACACTGTTATGGAAATACACTTTTTACCTCTGTGATTATCTTGTATCTAAGTCTCTGCAGACTGCCCCCTTATTTCAGTTCTTATGACAGACTTGCATTTTAGCCAATCAGTGCTCATTTCAGGGTAACTTCACGTGCATGAACTCAATGTTATCTATATGAAACACATGAACTAATGCTCTCTAGTGGTCAAAATGCATTCAGATTAGAGGCAGTCTTCAAGGTCTAAGAAATTAGCATATGAACCTCCTAGGTTTAGCTTTCAACTAAGAATACCAATAGAACAAAGCAACATTGGTGATAAAAGTAAATTGGAAAGTTGTTAAAAATTACATTCCCTATTTAAATCATGAAAGTTTTTTTTGGACTTGACTGTCCCTTTAAAGCAACATTTTAATGCAAAAATTAGAAAATAAAATACTATAATTCTTTAAGTGGACAGTAAAGTCAAAATTAAACTTTCATGATTCAGATAAAGAATGCAGTTTTAAACAACTTTCCAATTTACTTCTATAATTTAATTTGCTTTAACTTCTTGGTATCCTTTGTTGGTAGGCTCAGGAGCAATTATGCACTACTAGGAGCTAGCTGCTGATTGGTTTTTGCACATATATATATCTTGCCATTGGCTTATCAGGTGTGCTCAGCTAGCCCACACAGTAGTGCATTGCTGCACCCTTCAACAATGGAAAACAAAAGAATAAATCAAATGTAGTAATAGAACTAAAATGGAAAGTTATCAAGTGCGCTTGTTTTTTTGTCTATGTACATACCTAGAATCTTCAGGGCCATCTTGGTAATTCTGAAGAGGAGCAGTTGTGGAATTGTGCAACCTGGATACACAAGATTATCTCTACCTTCATCCACTTTCTCTGACCCCATATTTGTATGGACACTTTTTTTATAAGAACTAAGTTATATATTTACCCTTGTGATTTTTATTTCACTTGTTTTATTATTCTTTTTGGGTACTAGCGCCCCCTAGGAGGGGTATTTTGATTCCTAGGTGTCAGTTAAAATGGAAAGTTGTTTAAAATTATTTGCTCTGTTTGAATCATGAAAGAAAAAAAAAAAAAGGTTTAAAGTCCTTTAAAATTTCCCCAAAGGGGTTAAACGGATAGGGCATAAGTCTTGCTTCGTCATTTAGTTAGGATCAGCAGTCATTTGTAGTCCCCACTTACTGGTCATTTTGTGCTTGGGAGCTGCAGTGCAGGGGTTAACACATAGGGGCCAATTTATCAAAGCGTCAATCTCGGTGCATTCACTGGAGTCAATACGCTCGCCAGACATCGCTGTTGCAAATTCACATACAATGCCATTATTTATTAAAAAAAATGTATTAGTCAAAAACACGCGCGTCAAGTACGGAGCGATGAGCATCGGACAGTTGATAAATAAGAGCCATTGATGTCGCGGATAGTCTGTTTTTTCCAACTTTATTCATTACTGTCCATAAACAAGCACATTTGTCTAAAGCTAATCTTTTATTTTTCATCTGTTAATGTCCAAGAAATAGCTAGATTTATACCTGAAGAAACAAAAAATAATACCTCATAGAAAGGTATTTTTTGTTTTATTTATTTGTTATACAAAAAATCTGATATATGATATTTTTTTTACATAAATTAATGTGTATTTGTATTTCTAGAAATCATGACATGACTATCTCATGTTTTTTTCTTTTTTTTAAATGATTATTAATGCTAAAATTTGTACATTTAACTTTGCACATACTTGTATATATTTATATAGTTATATAACCAAGGTTGGAGTGCTGGGACACCTGCTATTTCTACATATATATATATGTGTGTGTGTTATGTCAGAAATCTTGAAATCTTTTACCTGTCCCTAAATTTTATTTTGTTCTAAACAATGTTGTATTTCATATATATGTGTTTATTTATACCACTATATGTATATAGTGTAAATATATTATTATTCTGAGGAAGAATAATTGCGAAGCTGGGCCAATTTTCTCTCTGCACCTGTGTAACCCTTCCTGATAGCAGTCTAGTTTGAAATACCAACCCTACACAGGTGTAATAAAATGGGCTGGCATATAAGATGACATTTCTTAAAGGGACAATGAACCCAAATGTTTTTCTTTCGTGATTCCGATAGAGCATAAAATTTTAAGCAACTTTCTAAGGCCTAGATTTGGAGTTTGGCGGTAAAAGGGCTGTTAACGCTCCGCGGGCTTTTTTCTGGCCGCACCATAAATTTAACTCTGGTATCGAGAGTTTAATCAAATGCTGCGTTAGGCTCCAAAAAAGGAGCGTAGAGCATTTTTACCGCAAAGGCAACTCTCGATACCAGAGTTGCTTACGGACGCGGCCGGCCTCAAAAACGTGCTCGTGCACGATTCTCCCATAGGAAACAATGGGGCTGTTTGAGCTGAAAAAAAACCTAACACCTGCAAAAAAGCAGCGTTCAGCTCCTAACGCAGCCCCATTGTTTCCTATGGGGAAACACTTCCTACGTCTGCACCTAACACTCTAACATGTACCCCAAGTCTAAACACCCCTAACCTTACACTTATTAACCCCTAATCTGCCGCCCCCGCTATCGCTGACACCTGCATATTTTTTTAACCCCTAATCTGCCGCTCCGTAAACCGCCGCAACCTACGTTATCCCTATGTACCCCTAATCTGCTGCCCTAACATCGCCGACCCCTATATTATATTTATTAACCCCTAATCTGCCCCCCTCAACGTCGCCGACACCTGCCTACACTTATTAACTCCTAATCTGCCGAGCGGACCTGAGCGCTACTATAATAAAGTTATTAACCCCTAATCCGCCTCACTAACCCTATCATAAATAGTATTAACCCCTAATATGCCCTCCCTAACATCGCCGACACCTACCTTCAATTATTAACCCCTAATCTGCCGAGCGGACCTCACCGCTATTCTAATAAATGTATTAACCCCTAAAGCTAAGTCTAACCCTAATACTAACACCCCCCTAAGTTAAATATAATTTACATCTAACGAAATTAATTAACTCTTATTAAATAAATGATTCCTATTTAAAGCTAAATACTTACCTGTAAAATAAATCCTAATATAGCTACAATATAAATTATAATTATATTATAGCTATTTTAGGATTTATATTTATTTTACAGGCAACTTTGTAATTATTTTAACCAGGTACAATAGCTATTAAATAGTTAAGAACTATTTAATAGTTACCTAGTTAAAATAATAACAAATTTACCTGTAAAATAAATCCTAACCTAAGATATAATTAAACCTAACACTACCCTATCAATAAATTAATTAAATAAACTACCTACAATTACCTACAATTAACCTAACACTACACTATCAATAAATTAATTAAACACAATTCCTACAAATAAATACAATTAAATAAACTAGCTAAAGTACAAAAAATAAAAAAGAACTAAGTTACAAAAAATAATAAAATATTTACAAACATAAGAAAAATATTACAACAATTTTAAACTAATTACACCTACTCTAAGCCCCCTAATAAAATAACAAAGCCCCCCAAAATAAAAAATTCCCTACCCTATTCTAAATTAAAAAAGTTACAAGCTCTTTTACCTTACCAGCCCTGAACAGGGCCCTTTGCGGGGCATGCCCCAAGGATTTCAGCTCTTTTGCCTGTAAAAAAAAAACATACCATACCCCCCCCCCAACATTACAACCCACCACCCACATACCCCTAATCTAACCCAAACCCCCCTTAAATAAACCTAACACTAAGCCCCTGAAGATCTTCCTACCTTGTCTTCACCATACCAGGTTCACCGATCCGTCCTGGCTCCAACATCTTCATCCAACCCAAGCGGGGGTTGGCGATCCATCATCCGGTGCTGAAGAGGTCCAGAAGAGGCTCCAAAGTCTTCCTCCTATCCGGCAAGAAGAGGACATCCGGACCGGCAAACATCTTCTCCAAGCGGCATCTTCAATCTTCTTCCATCCGGTGCGGAGCGGGTCCATCTTGAAGCAGGCGACGCGGATCCATCCTCTTCTTCCGTTGTCTCCCGACGAATGACGGTTCCTTTAAGGGACGTCATCCAAGATGGCGTCCCTCGAATTCCGATTGGCTGATAGGATTCTATCAGCCAATCGGAATTAAGGTAGGAATTTTCTGATTGGCTGATGGAATCAGCCAATCAGAATCAAGTTCAATCCGATTGGCTGATCCAATCAGCCAATCAGATTGAGCTCGCATTCTATTGGCTGATCGGAACAGCCAATAGAATGCGAGCTCAATCTGATTGGCTGATTGGATCAGCCAATCGGATTGAACTTGATTCTGATTGGCTGATTCCATCAGCCAATCAGAAAATTCCTACCTTAATTCCGATTGGCTGATAGAATCCTATCAGCCAATCGGAATTCGAGGGACGCCATCTTGGATGACGTCCCTTAAAGGAACCGTCATTCGTCGGGAGACAACGGAAGAAGAGGATGGATCCGCGTCGCCTGCTTCAAGATGGACCCGCTCCGCACCGGATGGAAGAAGATTGAAGATGCCGCTTGGAGAAGATGTTTGCCGGTCCGGATGTCCTCTTCTTGCCGGATAGGAGGAAGACTTTGGAGCCTCTTCTGGACCTCTTCAGCACCGGATGATGGATCGCCAACCCCCGCTTGGGTTGGATGAAGATGTTGGAGCCAGGACGGATCGGTGAACCTGGTATGGTGAAGACAAGGTAGGAAGATCTTCAGGGGCTTAGTGTTAGGTTTATTTAAGGGGGTTTGGGTTAGATTAGGGGTATGTGGGTGGTGGGTTGTAATGTTGGGGGGGGGGTATGGTATGTTTTTTTTTACAGGCAAAAGAGCTGAAATCCTTGGGGCATGCCCCGCAAAGGGCCCTGTTCAGGGCTGGTAAGGTAAAAGAGCTTGTAACTTTTTTAATTTAGAATAGGGTAGGGAATTTTTTATTTTGGGGGGCTTTGTTATTTTATTAGGGGGCTTAGAGTAGGTGTAATTAGTTTAAAATTGTTGTAATATTTTTCTTATGTTTGTAAATATTTTATTATTTTTTGTAACTTAGTTCTTTTTTATTTTTTGTACTTTAGCTAGTTTATTTAATTGTATTTATTTGTAGGAATTGTGTTTAATTAATTTATTGATAGTGTAGTGTTAGGTTAATTGTAGGTAATTGTAGGTAGTTTATTTAATTAATTTATTGATAGGGTAGTGTTAGGTTTAATTATATCTTAGGTTAGGATTTATTTTACAGGTAAATTTGTTATTATTTTAACTAGGTAACTATTAAATAGTTCTTAACTATTTAATAGCTATTGTACCTGGTTAAAATAAATACAAAGTTACCTGTAAAATAAATATTAATCCTAAAATAGCTATAATATAATTATAATTTATATTGTAGCTATATTAGGATTTATTTTACAGGTAAGTATTTAGCTTTAAATAGGAATCATTTATTTAATAAGAGTTAATTAATTTCGTTAGATGTAAATTATATTTAAGTTAGGGGTGTGTTAGTGTTAGGGTTAGACTTAGCTTTAGGGGTTAATCAATTTATTAGAATAGCGGTGAGCTCCGGTCGTCAGATTAGGGGTTAATAATTGAAGTTAGGTGTCGGCGATGTTAGGGAGGGCAGATTAGGGGTTAATACTATTTATGATAGGGTTAGTGAGGCGGGTTAGGGGTTAATAACTTTATTATAGTAGCGCTCAGGTCCGCTCGGCAGATTAGGGGTTAATAAGTGTAGGCAGGTGTCGGCGACGTTGAGGGGGGCAGATTAGGGGTTAATAAATATAATATAGGGGTCGGCGGTGTTAGGGGTAGCAGATTAGGGGTACATAGGGATAACGTAGGTGGCGGCGCTTTGCGGTCGGAAGATTAGGGGTTAATTATTTTAAGTTGCTGGCGGCGACGTTGTGGGGGGCAGGTTAGGGGTTAATAAATGTAATACAGGGGTCGGCGGGGTTAGGGGCAGCAGATTAGGGGTACATAAGTATAACGTAGGTGGCGGTCGGCAGATTAGGGGTTAAAAATTTTAATCGAGTGGCGGCGATGTGGGGGGAGCTCGGTTTAGGGGTACATAGGTAGTTTATGGGTGTTAGTGTACTTTAGGGTACAGTAGTTAAGAGCTTTATGAACCGGCGTTAGCCAGAAAGCTCTTAACTCCTGCTATTTTCAGGCGGCTGGAATTTTGTCGTTAGAGCTCTAACGCTCACTTCAGAAACGACTCTAAATACCAGCGTTAGAAAGATCCCATTGAAAAGATAGGATACGCAAATGGCGTAGGGGGATCTGCGGTATGGAAAAGTCGCGGCTGAAAAGTGAGCGTTAGACCCTTTAATCACTGACTCCAAATACCAGCGGGCGGCCAAAACCAGCGTTAGGAGCCTCTAACGCTGGTTTTGACGGCTACCGCCGAACTCCAAATCTAGGCCTAATTTATTTATTTTATCAAATTTTCTTCATTCTTTTGGTATCTTTATTTGAAATGCAAGAATCTAAGTTTAGATGCCGGCCCATTTTTGGTGAACAACCTGGGTTGTTCTTGCTGATTGGTGGATAAATTAATCCACCAATAAAACAGTGCTCTCCAGAGTCCTGAACCAAAAAAAAAATTAGGTGCCTTCTTTTTCAAATAAAGATAACAAGAGAACGAAGAAAAAATGATAATAGGAGTAAATTAGAAAGTTGCTTAAAATTGCATGCTCTATCTGAATCACGAAAGAAAAAAAATTGGGTTCACTGTCCCTTTAATTAAAATTAAATTCAAGAGAAGGAAGAAAAACACTGAAAATATCATGACAGTAAAGAGTTAATTTTAATTTCTGCTGTATCTGATTCAGGACAGTTTACTGTTAGGTGGACTATCCCTTTGAGCTATCAGTTTAAGACTATATTGAATCAAACATCATTCGATTTTTAAAATCATTGTCTAAAAAATGTTACACTGTGTGTCCGTCCTAATTTCATCATCAAGGTTTAACTTTAATACTAATTTCACATATACATACTTTCAAATTATAATAAACAATGTAACAAATGGCACAAGTTCTGATGAGTGATGAATGACACAAGTATCAAGCAATTTGATTTGTTAGTGATAGTATAAAATGTATATTTAAATCAGATTGGCTGATGTCATAAATCATGTGATTATGCATTTCTCAATCAAAAGTGGTGAAAAAAGTCACTAGTTTGTGGGTTGTTTAGGAGTTTGAGTATTGCGTCCAATTTGGTGCAAAGTATTGCATCAAATTTGGAGCGAAATGCAGTGGGACTTGTATTACATGCGTTAAACATAGTGAAATTAGATTGCTCAAAAAAAAGGAAGTTAGCTATAGTATGTAATGTATTTATTTCATTTTTATCTCTATATCTACTAGTCCTGCTGCCAGACAGACATTACCTGTCATTAAAGCTATTTTTGAATCTGTCCCTTGAAATTACATGTGATTATAATATTATTATTTAACATATTATTTAGATACCGAACATGCATCTTTGTTGTCTGTGTGATTTAGAAAGAGTATACAATTGTAATCAACTTTCTAATTTACATAAATATGTAATAAGCTTCATTCTCTTGCAGCATCCAACATAACCCTTCTGGGTTTTCATAATCCCATTGATTTCTATGGCATTAATGGCCTCAAGGGTGGCGGTTTGAACAATAGGTACGCTGCGGCAGAAAAGACGCAAGCGTACCTGTTGAATGTTTGATCATTTGGGAAGAGGGTCAAATAGAGTTGAATGTGAATTTGAAACATCTTAAATGACGCAAGCATCGATCTGCGTCGGATTGAGATCGCAGGAGCGTATATTACGTCACAGATTTTAACATTTGACGATGTTTATGCTTTGTTAATTATGGCGGATTCAATTTGCGTAGAATATGACCAGAGATTCAAGCGGATTCCATCATATTATCAGTTGAAGCTTTGATAAATCGGTCCCATAGTATGCTAGATCAGCAGTGCATAGTGTAACAAATTAAAATTTGTATTGTTTGCATTAGATTGTTACTGTAATGCATTGCAATGAAATGATAATAACACAAAGCACTAGACTTATAGTCAATTAGAACCTTTCACTGACTCCCATTACACTCTAAGATAAGTCCCACACTATATACAACCTTAGGTGGTATTTTGCTTATTATTGTAACCTAATCCAGTTCATTAGAAGAGCCATTAGCCTACATTCAATAAAACACGTTAGTGAAACTAATTTAATGCGAAAAAACTCACATCAACAACGCAACTCAAAAAATCACAAAATTCGAAGAGATTTCTGCACACCCTTCCGCATGGCTTCAAGTTAAGAGTTTAGGTCCACTATGATCAGTAGAGCAGAACTTATCTTGGAACCATACATAGAGTTCTACTGTGAAGGGTACCAGTATAAAAAAAACACTGTTATGAATTTTACATGCTGGGCTGAGGTATAAGTAAAAATCCGTAGCCATCATTTAGAAAACCCCGGAAAAGCCACAGTCAACCCCTAGAGACACGTTTAGCTCTGTCCAGCGAGACTATTTTACTAGAGGTGTGCACAAGCAAAAAATTTGATTCGGACTAATCTTTCATTATGAATATTAAAAAAACTTTGTTTTCGAGTATTCGTTGCTGGTGCTATTAGGTATTTCACTTGGTTTTTCATAAAAAACTGTAATTTTTCCATTTCTACAATTGAAAAAGTTCAGCAGTAGCATAAAATACTTACCTTTAGCTTGCTGGAGAGACGCCCTAATCCCTATCCTTCTCCACAGAGTCTCGGGTGCACGCCAATAGGTGGCTTAGCGCTGTGTCTTCTAGGACCTGCACTAAAGGACCTTCTGTTAAGCCCTCTATTAGCGTGGCCAGGATCTGTGAAGAAGAGGACAGGATTAGCGGCTCTACAGTGCCCTTAGTATTTTAACTATTTAAAGGACATATTCATCACTATTAGTTTTTTTTCTTTAGTTTTCATGCTGCATTCGTTTGGACATTCGTTTTGTGGAAACGAGATGAATATCACTGTTACATTAGCGTATGTGCATTCAGAACAAAACAAATGCACACGTCTATGTTTTACCATATTGCAAGCATTTCGCATTAGATGCATGAGATATATGGGCATATTTATGATTGATATTTATGATTGTGCAAGCAGACATGATCCGATATAGCGGCTCATGTCCGTTGCACATCGATAAATGTCAACAGCATACACTGTCGGCATTTATCAATGCACCAGCAGTTCTTGTGAACTGCTGGTGCAATGCCGCCCCCTGCAGATTCGCGGCCAATCAGGGGGTGTCAATTGGGTTGATTTCTATCCGCCTCCTCAGAGCAAGCAGACAGGTTATAAACAGGTCTTTAGACCGCTGCTTCATAACTTCTGGCTCGCCGGAAATAGTTTATTGGGCACTACACACAACTAAGGGCCTGATTACGAGTGACACGCAAAATATCGTTTATGCAAGTGCAATATTTGTGCTCCACTCAGTAATACTAGCGCACGCAAATGTGCACTGGTATCAAGTTTGCATTCACATTGCACGGAATCTTTGCGCTCACAAGAGAACGCTTCCATAGGCTCCAATGGGAGCCTTGTTCTCATGCCATCAGACACGGCATGAGAACCTAGCGCAGCGAAGGGGGTAAGTAGCACAGCTATGGGCAGCAAATATTTAATATGTATTTTTACATACTCGCACACTTTAACCCATAAAAACTGCTTAGTGCAGTTTAAAAAAAAACAAAAAAAAAACAAAGATGCTACATTTTTTTATTTTCAAAAAGGGACCTCACATTTTTTTGGGGGGGGACAATTGGGGGAGATTCTAAAAATTAACCAGAGGTTAATTTTTTGAGTGCTAAATGCTACCACAAGCTCGCTGTAGCAATAACCAGCCACTTGTAATGACTGTTTTTTTATTGCGCACACATAAACAGGCAAATTAGTCAGTTTACGGAGGTGCGATAAATTAGCGTTCAACTTGTAATCTAGCCCTTTAGATATTAATTGTAGGAACATCTACTAACAAGCGCTGCAAAACATAGGAGAATTTTGAAAACAATCTTGCATTTTGCAATAAGGCCCCTTTAGAAACATTGATGAATCTTCAACATTATTTGAATTACCACTCAAAGGAGTAAAAAATATAATAGCTCAATCCTTGTTCAATAACATGGGGCAATGGATTAAAATGACCTCAAACCAAATATCCAAGTAAACCCCTGAATTGCAAGTCACACAGTTCTTCTAATATATTGGAATAGACTTCAATCATGTCTGTTGTAGAAAGTCATCAAAAATCGATGTTTTGAAAGAAAAATATAGATTTTTGCTCATATGAACCAAAGAAATATCTTTAAATGAATTTACCAAAAAATAAAAAAAAGAGTAAGAGGCAATTTCATCCATATAACAAATTGTTGTTCTATATAAAATTCAATGCGGTGAAGCACACAGCCATCAGACAGAAGTTATTACTTATTTTTTTTTTGTAGATTTTAGAATTTTCTTGAGTTTAAGACTTGGTTATATTTGTTGTATTTTACCTTTTGTACATTTGTTGCTGTATTTCTGATGTATGTCTGATCTAGATTATTCAAACATTTTTCACAGATTATTTCATGTAATAATATTGTGAGACGCTGAGTGCCTTGATATTTTTCTAATATTCCTAGAAGCTTATCTTGTTCACTGCAGTTTCGGACCCGGTCTGAGCAGTGAAGTCCAGACCTGTGTAGCTACAATTTGACCTGTATTAGGACCTTTTATATAGAGACTCTTTTCAGTTGGGTCTGAAGCTGCAGATTGTGGATTCGTTGGTAAACTACTTAAGCAAACACTTTACAAATCAAATGATTAACATGTAATTACTGAGTTACTGCTCCGTTCTCTGGTCCTTGTCTGCATTATGCAAATGAGTTGTGACCTTATCCGTTTAGCATAATTAATCAACATAAATGATCACTTCAAAGAGGCCAATCTCTAAGACGAAACTAGCATCAGTTAACCTGCTCTGTACTAATTAATGTTTGCTAAAGCAAAGTTGGTGTCGTCTATACCAAATACATACATATGCACCACACCTCTCACTTGGCGGGTTCTAGAACTTAATATTTTGGGGGCTACAAAAGATGGAGAAAAGACACAGTACGCATAATATATGGAGCTTTTTACTACACGTGTGTTTAAAGGTGCATAGCACGCTCCTGCAACCCTCTCCCCCTGATTGAATAGACATCAGAAAACATAACTCTCACACCCTCCCAATATAGAGATGCCAAGAGACGTACCTCTTATGTTCTCTTAATACGCAGACATCAGAACATGTATTTCTCACTCTTTCTTAATACTAAGATATCAGGACAAAATGTCCCAATACACAGAGATCTCCCCGCATACCTCTCATCTCCTCCTAAAACAATACATCATACTTCCATTCAACCCCTTATAATTCCCACACATCATTGCATGTGTTACTCCCAAGTTCTAGAACGTATAATAGGTTTTCCAGTTCATATAAAAGTTATATTTATACTCTACTGTAGTCTATTAAGGGCCAGATTATGAGTGGAGCCCAAATGTTTGAGCCCGAGCGATAAGGGGTTTACCACAGTGATTTGTCCTTGACGGGCTTACCGCTGGTATTACAAGTTGTTTAGTAGGGCACATACCTCTCAACTCCTCCTAATACACAAACATCAGGTCACATACCTCTCAACACCTCCTAATTAGGGATGGGCGAATGTTTCGCAACATTCGAAAAACGGCACATTCGTTCGTTTGAATCGAATTTCGAATGTTTACATAACATTCTAACATTCGATTTTCGAATGTTCGGTTTCGAATTTTACGATTACATTCGAAAATATTATTTTTGAAAAATTTGAATTTAGATTGTAATAGTATTTCTAATGTTTTTTCTTTAAATGTAATATTCGAATTATGCAATATTCGAATTCGAAAAATTCGAATTTAGATTGTAATAGTATTTCTAATGCTTTTTCTTTAAATGTAATATTCGAATTATGCCATACGTGTATTCGAATTCAAAAAAATAGAATTTAGATTGTAATAGTATTTCTAATGCTTTTTCTTTAAATGCAATATTCGAATTATGCAATATTCGAATTCGAAAAATTAGAATTTATATTCGAATTCGAAAAATTAGAATTTATATTCGAATTCGAAAAATTAGAATTTATATTCGAATTTGAAAAATTTGAATTTATATTCGAATTCGAAAAATTAGAATTTATATGTTTGTAATAGGATTTCTAATGCTTTCTTTAAATGTAATATTCGAATTATGCAATATTCTATATGGAAACATTCAAAATGATATATTTGTATCTATTATGTATCAATTTACTAGATTCCCGCCCTACCACATGAACTATTGAACTTCTGCATAGTATTTGTTAAATAGAATGTTAAATTCGAAATTTTGAATGTGGACATTCGATATAATTATAAACATTCAAATTCGAAAGTGACATTCGAAAACTGTAAATAACATTCGATTTTCGAATTTTTAAGAATATTCGTTCTTATCGATATTCGGATTTAGAATTCCAATTTCGGTAATAACATTCGTTCTACATTCGAAATTCGAAAATTTACACATTCGCCCATCCCTACTCCTAATACACAAACATCAGGGCACATACCTCTCAACTCCTCCTAATACACAAACATCAGGGCACTTACCTCTCAACTACTCCTAATACACAAACATCAGGGTACACACCTCTCAACTCCTCCTAATACACAAACATCAGGGTATATACCTCTCAACTCCTCCTAATACACAAACATCAGGGTACATACCTCTCAACTCCTTCTAATACACAAATATCAGGGCACATACCTCTCAACTCCTCCAATACACAAACATCAGGGTACATACCTAACACATCCCCCACTACGGGGTCGATTTATCAAAGTTTGACGGACATAACATTCGTTCTACATTCGAAATTCGAAAATTTACACATTCGCCCATCCCTACTCCTAATACACAAACATCAGGGCACATACCTCTCAACTCCTCCTAATACACAAACATCAGGGCACTTACCTCTCAACTCCTCCTAATACACAAACATCAAGGCACATACCTCTCATCACCTCCTAATACACAAACATCAGGGCACTTACCTCTCAACTCCTATTAATACACAAACATCAGGGTACATACCTCTCAACTCCTCCTAATACACAAACATCAGGGTACATACCTCTCAACTCCTCCTAATACACAAACATCAGGGTACATACCTCTCAACTCCTTCTAATACACAAATATCAGGGCACATACCTCTCAACTCCTCCAATACACAAACATCAGGGTACATACCTCTCAACTCCTACTAAATAAACAAACATCAGGGTACATACCTCTCAACTCCTACTAAATACACAAACATCAGGGTACATACCTCTCAACTCCTACTAAATACACAAACATCAGGGTACATACCTCTCAACTCCTACTAAATAAACAAACATCAGGGCACATACCTCTCAACTCCTACTAAATACACAAACATCAGGGCACATACCTCTCAACTCCTACTAAATACACAAACATCAGGGCACATACCTCTCAACTCCTACTAAATACACAAACATCAGGGTACATACCTCTCAACTCCTACTAAATAAACAAACATCAGGGCACATACCTCTCAACTCCTACTAAATACACAAACATCAGGGCACATACCTCTCAACTCCTACTAAATAAACAAACATCAGGGCACATACCTCTCAACTCCTACTAAATACGCAAACATCAGGGTACAAAACTCTCAACTCCTCCTAATACACAAACATCAGGGCAAATACCTTTCATCTCCTCCTAATGCACAAACATCAGGGCACATACCTCTCAACTCCTTCTAATACACAAACATCAGGGTACATAACTCTCAACTCCTCCTAATACACAAACATCAGGGCAAATACCTTTCATCTCCTCCTAATGCACAAATATCAGGGCACATACCTCTCAACTCCTTCTAATACACAAATATCAGGGTACATAACTCTCAACTCCTCCTAATAAACAAACATCAGGGCACATACCTCTCAACTCCTACTAAATACACAAACATCAGGGTACATACCTCTCAACTCCTCCTAATACACAAACATCAGGGTACATACCTCTCAACTCCTTCTAATACACAAATATCAGGGCACATACCTCTCAACTCCTCCAATACACAAACATCAGGGTACATACCTCTCAACTCCTACTAAATAAACAAACATCAGGGTACATACCTCTCAACTCCTACTAAATACACAAACATCAGGGTACATACCTCTCAACTCCTACTAAATAAACAAACATCAGGGCACATACCTCTCAACTCCTACTAAATACACAAACATCAGGGTACATACCTCTCAACTCCTACTAAATACACAAACATCAGGGTACATACCTCTCAACTCCTACTAAATAAACAAACATCAGGGCACATACCTCTCAACTCCTACTAAATAAACAAACATCAGGGCACATACCTCTCAACTCCTACTAAATACACAAACATCAGGGTACATACCTCTCAACTCCTACTAAATACACAAACATCAGGGTACATAACTCTCAACTCCTCCTAATACACAAACATCAGGGCAAATACCTTTCATCTCCTCCTAATGCACAAACATCAGGGCACATACCTCTCAACTCCTACTAAATACACAAACATCAGGATTAAATACCTAACACATCCCACACTACGGGGCCTATTTATCAAAGTTTGGCGGACATGATACGCTGTGGTGTATAATGTCCACCAAACATCGCTGAATGCCGACAGCATAAGCTGTCAGCATTTAACATTGCACAAGCAGTTCTAGTGAACTGATTGTGCAATGCCACCCCCTGCAGATTCGCGGCCAATCAGCAACTAGCAGGGGTTGTCAATCAACCTGATCGTACACGATCGTGCGGATTGATGTCCGCAGCCTCAGATGGCAGTGGTCTTAAAACAGGGGCATCAGGGGCCATTATTTTTTATAATGAAATATCTCTTACCTTCTTATGATACACGTCACAACATGAGCCTCTAAACTCCGTGTAATACACAGAGACAGAAGGAACATCTTATATATAGCTATGTCGCATCTCTTCTGCAACAAAACAGTGTATGTATTTAAAGTATCAAAAGATAAACATGTAACTAATTAATATTCCATTTGGGTTGGCAGCTCTTCTATCCAGTGACACGACTCATCCTGCAGTCAAGACTTAACTCCTATCAAATACATAAGAACCCTCAGTTGTCCTCGACAAACATTGCCCCACCTGCTTGTCCCAATTTAGTTACAATTTTAGCAATTTAAATGACAGCTATTTTTTGCACTCTTTTAAAACAAATTGTCTGTTACATTCTGCAAGCAGATGCTTCATATTAGATGATGAAACGGTGACATTAAAAGTGTCTGTTCTAATTTTGCTCGGATTCATTAGCATGTAACAACAAAAGAGAAGACACGGCAGGCTAATTAGTTTGTGTGGGATGCTCCCCAGCAGACAGGTAGCAGCTTTCCTGTGTTAACTTGTCTCTGATTACCTATCCCTACACCTCCAAGGCTATCTAATATTGTGTAGTTCTGATTACCTATCCCTACACCTCCAAGACTCTCTAATAGTGTGTAGTTCTAATTACCTATCAGTACACCTACAAAACTCTCTAATATTGTATAGTTCATATTACCTATCCCTACAACTTCAAGACTATCTAATATTGTGTAGCTCTGATTACCTATCCCTACAACTCCAAGGCTCTCTAATATTGTGTAGTTCTGATTACCTATCCTTACACCTCCAAAACTCTCTAATATTGTATAGTTCATATTACCTATCCCTACAACTTCCAGACTATCTAATATTGTGTAGCTCTGATTACCTATCCCTCCAACTCCAAGGCTCTCTAATATTGTGTAGTTCTGATTACCTATCCTTACACCTCCAAAACTCTCTAATATTGTATAGTTCATATTACCTATCCTTACAACTTCAAGACTATCTAATATTGTGTAGCTCTGATTACCTATCCATACACCTCCAAGGCTCTCTATTATTGTGTAGTTCTGATTACCTATCCCTACAACTCCAAGAATCTCTAATATAGTGTAGTTCTGATTACCTATACCTACACCTCCAAGACTCTCTAATATTGTGTAGTTCTGATATCCTATCACTACACCTCAAAAACTCTCTAATATTGTGTAGTTCTGATTACCTATCCCTTCAACTCCAAGGTTATCTAATATTCTGTAGCTCTGATTATCTATCCCTACACCTCCAAGACACTCTAATATTGTGCAGATGTGATTACCTATCCTTACACCTCTAAGACCCTTTAATAGTGTGTAGTTCTGATTACCTATCCCTACAATTCCAAGGCTATCTAATATTGGGTACTTCTGATTACCTATCCCTACACCTCCAAGGCTCTCTATTATTGTGTAGTTCTGAATACCTATCCCTACAACACCAAGGCTCTTTAATATTGTGTAGTTCTGATTAACTATCCCTACAACTCCAAGAATCTCTAATATTGTGTAGCTTTGATTACCTAACCCTACAACTCCAAGGCTCTCTAATATTGCATAGTTCTGATTACCTATCCCTTCAACTCCAATGCTATATAATATTGTGTAGCTCAGACTACCTATCCCTACACCTCCAAGGCTCTCTAATATTGTGAAGCTCTGACTACCTATCCCTACACCTCCAAGGCTCTCTAATATTGTGTGGATCTGATTACCTATCCCTACACCTCCAAGACTCTCTAATATTGTGTAGATCTGATTACCTATCCCTACACCTCTAAGACCCTTTAATAGTGTGTAGTTCTGATTACCTATCCATATAACTCCAACTTCCAAGGCTATCTAATATTGTGTAGTTCTGATTACCTATCCCTTCAACTCCAAGGCTATCTAATATTGTGTAGATCTGATTATCTATCCCTACACCTCCAAGACTCTCTAATATTGTGTAGATCTGATTACCTATCCCAACACCTCCAAGGCTCTCTAATATTGTGTAGATCTGATTACCTATCCCTACACCTGTAAGACCCTTTAATGTGTAGTTCTGATTACTACCTCTTCCTCTGAGGAATTGTATAACTGAAACAAGACCGCATCAGGGGCTTCCTGTTTATTTTAACTGCACTCTGTTAATTTCAGACTATCTACTAAATTGTTATTTTTATTTGTTGTTGTAACATTTGGGACATATTGTGGGAAGGATGGGGAAGGGATTTATAGCATATTTAGTGTAAAAAAAGTGGCTTATCTACCCTAATATAGGGCAATACAGCACACAGCTCCTAAATAGAGGCTCGTGCATTTACCTAATATTATTTATTCTTCCCCTCCTACTCATATGTGATAAGATAAACAACCTAAAATCAGCAACACTGAAGTACTTTATACAAGTCACAGTTAGAGTTGTATTTTTAACTATTTTTCTGGCACGCTAGATATAATTTCTATTTCTGCTGCCTTTTTTAGCTACAACTAGTAAAAGTTAAATTTTAATATTGGGTACTTCTGATTACCTATCCCTACACCTCCAAGGCTCTCTATTATTGTGTAGTTCTGAATACCTATCCCTACAACACCAAGGCTCTTTAATATTGTGTAGTTCTGATTAACTATCCCTACAACTCCAAGAATCTCTAATATTGTGTAGCTTTGATTACCTAACCCTACAACTCCAAGGCTCTCTAATATTGCATAGTTCTGATTACCTATCCCTTCAACTCCAATGCTATATAATATTGTGTAGCTCAGACTACCTATCCCTACACCTCCAAGGCTCTCTAATATTGTGAAGCTCTGACTACCTATCCCTACACCTCCAAGGCTCTCTAATATTGTGCAGATCTGATTACCTATCCCTACACCTCCAAGACTCTCTAATATTGTGTAGATCTGATTACCTATCCCTACACCTCTAAGACCCTTTAATAGTGTGTAGTTCTGATTACCTATCCATATAACTCCAACTTCCAAGGCTATCTAATATTGTGTAGTTCTGATTACCTATCCCTTCAACTCCAAGGCTATCTAATATTGTGTAGATCTGATTATCAATCCCTACACCTCCAAGACTCTCTAATATTGTGTAGATCTGATTACCTATCCCAACACCTCCAAGGCTCTCTAATATTGTGTAGATCTGATTACCTATCCCTACACCTGTAAGACCCTTTAATAGTGTGTAGTTCTGATTACTACCTCTTCCTCTGAGGAATTGTATAACTGAAACACGACCGCATCAGGGGCTTCCTGTTTATTTTAACTGCACTCTGTTAATTTCAGACTATCTACTAAATTGTTATTTTTATTTGTTGTTGTAACATTTGGGACATATTGTGGGAAGGATGGGGAAGGGATTTATAGCATATTTAGTGTAAAAAAGTGGCTTATCTACCCTAATATAGGGCAATACAGCACACAGCTCCTAAATAGAGGCTCTTGCATTTACCTAATATTATTTATTCTTCCCCTCCTACTCATATGTGATAAGATAAACAACCTAAAATCAGCAACACTGAAGTACTTTATACAAGTCACAGTTAGAGTTGTTTTTTTAACTATTTTTCTGGCACGCTAGATATAATTTCTATTTCTGCTGCCTATTTTAGCTACAACTAGTAAAAGTTAAATTTTAAGTGGAAAAATATAAACTTTATGTGTAGAAAGAGCATACTTTTCCCTATTCTCTTAATAGGGTTTTTTTTTCCTTTTATCTAATATTGTGTAGTTCTGATTACCTATCCCTACACCTCCAAGGCTCTCTAATATTGTGTAGTTCTGATTACCTATCCCTACAACTCCAAGGCTATCTAATATTGTGTAACTCTGATTACTTATCCCTACAACTCCAATGCTCTCTAATATTGTGTAGTTCTGATTACCTATCCCTGCAACTCCAAGGCTATCTAATATTGTGTAGCTCTGATTAACTATCCCTACACCTCCAAGGCTCTCTAATATTGTGTAGTTCTGATTACCTATCCCTACAACTCCAAGGCTATCTAATATTGTGTAGTTCTGATTACCGATCCCTACACCTCCAAGGCTCTCTAATATTGTGTAGCTCTGATTACCTATCCCTACAACTCCAAGGCTCTCTAATATTGTGTAGTTCAGATTACCTATCCCTTTAACTCCAAGGCTATCTTATATTGTGTAGTTCTGATTGCCTATCCCTACAACGCCAAGGCTCTCTAATATTGTGTACCTCTGATTACCTATCCCTACAATGCCAAGGATTTCTAATATTGTGTAGCTCTGATTACCTATCCCTACAACTCCAAGGCTCACTAATATTGTGTAGCTCTGATTACATATTCCTACAACTCCAAGGCTCTCTAATAATGTGTAGTTTTGATTACCTATCCCTACAACTAAAAAGCTCTCTAATATTGTGTAGATCTGATTACCTATTCCTACAACTCCAAGGCTCTCTAATATTGTGTAGCTCTTATTACCTATCCCTACAACTCCAAGGCTCTCTAATATTGTGTAGATTTAATTACCTATCCCTACACCTCCAAGCCTCTCTAATATGGTTTAGATCTGATTACCTATCCTTACACCTCCAAGGTTATCTAATATTGTGAAGTTCTGATTACCTATCCCTACATCTCCAAGACTCTTTAATAGTGTGTAGCTCTAATTACCTATCCCTACAACTCCAATGCTATCTAATATTGTGGTAGTTCTGATTGTGGTAGTTCCGTCCTGGCTGATCGGAACAGCCAATAGAATGCAAGCTCAATCTGATTGGCTGATTGGATCAGCCAATCGGATTGAACTTGATTCTGATTGGCTGATTCCATCAGCCAATCAGAATATTCCTACTTTAATTCCGATTGGCTGATAGAATCCTATCAGCCAATCGGAATTCGAGGGACGCCATCTTGGATGACGTCCCTTAAAGGAACCGTCATTCTGCAGTTGGACGTCGCCGGAAGAAGATGGGTCCGCGGTGGAGGTCTTCAGGATGGAGCCGGTCGTCATCGGATGAAGATAGAAGATGCCGCTTGGATCAAGATGGTTGCCGGTCCGGATCGCCTCTTCTTCCCGGATAGGATGAAGACTTTGGAGCCTCTTCTGGACCTCTTCAGGCACCGGATGATGGATCGCCTACCCCCGCTTGGGTTGGATGAAGATTTTGGAGCCAGGACGGATCGGTGATACCTGGTGAGGTGAAGACAAGGTAGGATGATCTTCAGGGGCTTAGTGTTAGGTTTATTTAAGGGGGGTTTGGGTTAGATTAGGGGTATGTGGGTGGTGGGTTGTAATGTTGGGGGGGGTATTGTATGTTTTTTTTTTACAGGCAAAAGAGCTGAACTTCTTGGGGCATGCCCCACAAAGGGCCCTGTTCAGGGCTGGTAAGGTAAAAGAGCATTTAACTTTAGTAATTTAGAATAGGGTAGGGCATTTTTTATTTTGGGGGGCTTTGTTGTTTTATTAGGGGGCTTAGAGTAGGTGTAATTAGTTTAAAATTGTTGTAATATTTTTCTTATGTTTGTAGATATTTTTTTATTTTTTGTAACTTAGTTCTTTTTTATTTTTTGTACTTTAGCAATTTTATTTATTTGTATTTATTTGTAGGAATTGTATTTAATTAATTTATTGATAGTGTAGTGTTAGGTTAATTGTAGGTAGTTTATTTAATTAATTTATTGATAGTGTAGTGTTAGGTTAATTGTAGGTAATTGTAGGTATTTTATTTAATTAATTTATTGATAGTATAGTGTTAGTTTTAATTGTAACATAGGTTAGGATTTATTTTACAGGTAAATTTGTAATTATTTTAACTATTTTAGCTATTAAATAGTTCTTAACTATTTAATAGCTATTGTACCTGGTTAAAATAAATACAAAGTTACCTGTAAAATAAATATTAATCCTAAACTAGCTACAATATAATTATAATTTATATTGTAGCTATATTAGGGTTTATTTTACAGGTAAGTATTTAGCTTTAAATAGGAATAATTTATTTAATAAGAGTTAATTAATTTTGTTAGATTTAAATTATATTTAATTTAGGGGGGTGTTAGTGTTAGGGTTAGACTTAGCTTTAGGGGTTAATCCATTTATTAGAATAGCGGTGAGCTCCGGTCGGCAGATTAGGGGTTAATAATTGAAGTTAGGTGTCGGCGATGTTAGGGAGGGCAGATTAGGGGTTAATACTATTTATTATAGGGTTAGTGAGGCGGATTAGGGGTTAATAACTTTATTATAGTAGCGCTCAGGTCCGCTCGGCAGATTAGGGGTTAATAAGTGTAGGCAGGTGGAGGCGACGTTGTGGGGGGCAGATTAGGGGTTAATAAATATAATATAGGTGTCGGCGGTGTTAGGGGCAGCAGATTAGGGGTACATAAGGATAACGTAGGTGGCGGCGCTTTGCGGTCGGCAGATTAGGGGTTAATAAGTGTAGGCAGGTGGAGGCGACGTTGTGGGGGGCAGATTAGGGGTTAATAAATATAATATAGGGGTCGGGGGTGTTAGGGGCAGCAGATTAGGGGTACATAAGGATAACGTAGGTGGCGGTCGGCAGATTAGGAGTTAAAAAAATTTATTTGAGTGTCGGCGATGTGGGGGGACCTCGGTTTAGGGGTACATAGGTAGTTTATGGGTGTTAGTGTACTTTAGAGTACAGTAGTTAAGAGCTTTATAAACCGGCGTTAGCCCAGAAAGCTCTTAACTACTGACTTTTTTCCTGCGGCTGGAGTTTTGTCGTTAGATGTCTAACGCTCACTTCAGAAACGACTCTAAATACCGGAGTTAGAAAGATCCCATTGAAAAGATAGGATACGCAATTGACGTAAGGGGATCTGCGGTATGGAAAAGTCGCGGCTGAAAAGTGAGCGTTAGACCCTATTTTATATGACTCCAAATACCGGCGGTAGCCTAAAACCAGCGTTAGGAGCCTCTAACGCTGGTTTTCACGGCTAACGCCAAACTCTAAATCTAGGCCCAAGACTCTCTAATATTGTGTAGCTCTGATAACCTATTCCTACAACTCCAAGGCTCTCTAATATTGTGTAGCTCTGATTACCTATCCCTACAACTCCAAGGCTCTCTAATATTGTGTAGCTCTGATTACCTATCCCTACACCTCCACAACTCTCTAATATTGTGTAGTTCTGATTACCTATCCCTACACCTCCAAGACTCTCTAATATTGTGTAGTTCTGATTACCTATCCCTACACCTCCAAGACTCTCAAATATTGTGTAGGTCTGATTACCTATCCCTACACCTCCAAGACTCTCTAATATTTTGTAGTTCTGATTACCTATCCCTACACCTCCAAGGCTCTCTAATATTGTGCAGATCTGATTACCTATCCCTACACCTCCAAGTCTCTCTAATATTGTGTATTTCTGATTATCTATCCCTACACCTCGAAGACTCTCTATTATTGTGTAGATCTGATTACCTATCCCTACACATCCAAGACTATCTAATATTGTGTAGATCTGATTACCTATCCCTACACCTCCAAGGCTTTCTAATATTGTGTACCTCTGATTACCTATCCCTACAATGCCAAGGCTTTCTAATATTGTTTAGCTCTGATAACCTATCCCAACAACTCCAAGGCTCTCTAATATTGTGTAGTTCAGATTACCTATCCCTATAATTCCAAGGCTATCTAATATTGTGTAGATCTGATTGTCTATCCCTACAACGCCAAGGCTCTCTAATATTGAGTACCTCTGATTACCTATCCCTACAACTCCAAGGCTCTCTAATATTGTGTAGCTCTGATTACCTATCCCTACACCTCCACAACTCTCTAATATTGTGTAGTTCTGATTACCTATCCCTACACCTGTAAGACCCTTTAATAGTGTGTAGTTCTGATTACTACCTCTTCCTCTGAGGAATTGTATAACTGAAACACGACCGCATCAGGGTCTTCCTGTTTATTTTAACTGCACTCTGTTAATTTCAGACTATCTACTAAATTGTTATTTTTATTTGTTGTTGTAACATTTGGGACATATTGTGGGAAGGATGGGGAAGGGATTTATAGCATATTTAGTGTAAAAAAAGTGGCTTATCTACCCTAATATAGGGCAATACAGCACACAGCTCCTAAATAGAGGCTCTTGCATTTACCTAATATTATTTATTCTTCCCCTCCTACTCATATGTGATAAGATAAACAACCTAAAATCAGCAACACTGAAGTACTTTATACAAGTCACAGTTAGAGTTGTTTTTTTAACTATTTTTCTGGCACGCTAGATATAATTTCTATTTCTGCTGCCTTTTTTAGCTACAACTAGTAAAAGTAAAATTTTATGTGGAAAAATATAAACTTTATGTGTAGAAAGAGCATACTTTTCCCTATTCTCTTAATAGGGTTTTTTTTTCCTTTTATCTAATATTGTGTAGTTCTGATTACCTATCCCTACACCTCCAAGGCTCTCTAATATTGTGTAGTTCTGATTACCTATCCCTACAACTCCAAGGCTATCTAATATTGTGTAACTCTGATTACTTATCCCTACAACTCCAATGCTCTCTAATATTGTGTAGTTCTGATTACCTATCCCTGCAACTCCAAGGCTATCTAATATTGTGTAGCTCTGATTAACTATCCCTACACCTCCAAGGCTCTCTAATATTGTGTAGTTCTGATTACCTATCCCTACAACTCCAAGGCTTTCTAATATTGTGTAGTTCTGATTACCGATCCCTACACCTCCAAGGCTCTCTAATATTGTGTAGCTCTGATTACCTATCCCTACAACTCCAAGGCTCTCTAATATTGTGTAGTTCAGATTACCTATCCCTTTAACTCCAAGGCTATCTTATATTGTGTAGATCTGATTGCCTATTCCTACAACGCCAAGGCTCTCTAATATTGTGTACCTCTGATTACCTATCCCTACAATGCCAAGGATTTCTAATATTGCGTAGCTCTGATTACCTATCTCTACAACTCCAAGGCTCACTAATATTGTGTAGCTCTGATTACATATTCCTACAACTCCAAGGCTCTCTAATAATGTGTAGTTTTGATTACCTATCCCTACAACTAAAAAGCTCTCTAATATTGTGTAGATCTGATTACCTATTCCTACAACTCCAAGGCTCTCTAATATTGTGTAGCTCTTATTACCTATCCCTACAACTCCAAGGCTCTCTAATATTGTGTAGATTTAATTACCTATCCCTACACCTCCAAGCCTCTCTAATATGGTTTAGATCTGATTACCTATCCTTACACCTCCAAGGTTATCTAATATTGTGAAGTTCTGATTACCTATCCCTACATCTCCAAGACTCTTTAATAGTGTGTAGCTCTGATTACCTATCCCTACAACTCCAATGCTATCTAATATTGTGGTAGTTCTGATTGTGGTAGTTCCGTCCTGGCTGATCGGAACAGCCAATAGAATGCAAGCTCAATCTGATTGGATGATAGGATCAGCCAATCGGATTGAACTTGATTCTGATTGGCTGATTCCATCAGCCAATCAGAATATTCCTACCTTAATTCCGATTGGCTGATAGAATCCTATCAGCCAATCGGAATTCGAGGGACGCCATCTTGGATGACGTCCCTTAAAGGAACCGTCATTCTGCAGTTGGACGTCGCCGGAAGAAGATGGGTCCGCGGTGGAGGTCTTCAGGATGGAGCCGGTCGTCATCGGATGAAGATAGAAGATGCCGCTTGGATCAAGATGGTTGCCGGTCCGGATCGCCTCTTCTTCCCGGATAGGATGAAGACTTTGGAGCCTCTTCTGGACCTCTTCAGGCACCGGATGATGGATCGCCAACCCCCGCTTGGGTTGGATGAAGATTTTGGAGCCAGGACGGATCGGTGATACCTGGTGAGGTGAAGACAAGGTAGGATGATCTTCAGGGGCTTAGTGTTAGGTTTATTTAAGGGGGGTTTGGGTTAGATTAGGGGTATGTGGGTGGTGGGTTGTAATGTTGGGGGGGGGTATTGTATGTTTTTTTTTTACAGGCAAAAGAGCTGAACTTCTTGGGGCATGCCCCGCAAAGGGCCCTGTTCAGGGCTGGTAAGGTAAAAGAGCATTTAACTTTAGTAATTTAGAATAGGGTAGGGCATTTTTTATTTTGGGGGGCTTTGTTGTTTTATTAGGGGGCTTAGAGTAGGTGTAATTAGTTTAAAATTGTTGTAATATTTTTCTTATGTTTGTAGATATTTTTTTATTTTTTGTAACTTAGTTCTTTTTTATTTTTTGTACTTTAGCAAGTTTATTTATTTGTATTTATTTGTAGGAATTGTATTTAATTAATTTATTGATAGTGTAGTGTTAGGTTAATTGTAGGTAGTTTATTTAATTAATTTATTGATAGTGTAGTGTTAGGTTAATTGTAGGTAATTGTAGGTATTTTATTTAATTAATTTATTGATAGTATAGTGTTAGTTTTAATTGTAACTTAGGTTAGGATTTATTTTACAGGTAAATTTGTAATTATTTTAACTATTTTAGCTATTAAATAGTTCTTAACTATTTAATAGCTATTGTACCTGGTTAAAATAAATACAAAGTTACCTGTAAAATAAATATTAATCCTAAACTAGCTACAATATAATTATAATTTATATTGTAGCTATATTAGGGTTTATTTTACAGGTAAGTATTTAGCTTTAAATAGGAATAATTTATTTAATAAGTTAATTAATTTTGTTAGATTTAAATTATATTTAACTTAGGGGGGTGTTAGTGTTAGGGTTAGACTTAGCTTTAGGGGTTAATCCATTTATTAGAATAGCGGTGAGCTCCGGTCGGCAGATTAGGGGTTAATAATTGAAGTTAGGTGTCGGCGATGTTAGGGAGGGCAGATTAGGGGTTAATACTATTTATTATAGGGTTAGTGAGGCGGATTAGGGGTTAATAACTTTATTATAGTAGCGCTCAGGTCCGCTCGGCAGATTAGGGGTTAATAAGTGTAGGCAGGTGGAGGCGACGTTGTGGGGGGCAGATTAGGGGTTAATAAATATAATATAGGTGTCGGCGGTGTTAGGGGCAGCAGATTAGGGGTACATAAGGATAACGTAGGTGGCGGCGCTTTGCGGTCGGCAGATTAGGGGTTAATAAGTGTAGGCAGGTGGAGGCGACATTGTGGGGGGCAGATTAGGGGTTAATAAATATAATATAGGGGTCGGCAGTGTTAGGGGCAGCAGATTAGGGGTACATAAGGATAACGTAGGTGGCGGTCGGCAGATTAGGGGTTAAAAAAATTTATTTGAGTGTCGGCGATGTGGGGGGACCTCGGTTTAGGGGTACATAGGTAGTTTATGGGTGTTAGTGTACTTTAGAGTACAGTAGTTAAGAGCTTTATAAACCGGCGTTAGCCCAGAAAGCTCTTAACTACTAACTTTTTTCCTGCGGCTGGAGTTTTGTCGTTAGATGTCTAACGCTCACTTCAGAAACGACTCTAAATACCGGAGTTAGAAAGATCCCATTGAAAAGATAGGATACGCAATTGACGTAAGGGGATCTGCGGTATGGAAAAGTTGCGGCTGAAAAGTGAGCGTTAGACCCTATTTTGAGTGACTCCAAATACTGGCGGTAGCCTAAAACCAGCGTTAGGAGCCTCTAACGCTGGTTTTCACGGCTAACGCCATACTCTAAATCTAGGCCCAAGACTCTCTAATATTGTGTAGCTCTGATAACCTATTCCTACAACTCCAAGGCTCTCTAATATTGTGTAGCTCTGATTACCTATCCCTACAACTCCAAGGCTCTCTAATATTGTGTAGCTCTGATTACCTATCCCTACACCTCCACAACTCTCTAATATTGTGAAGTTCTGATTACCTATCCCTACACCCCCAAGACTCTCTAATTTTGTGTAGTTCTGATTACCTATCCCTACACCTCCAAGACTCTCAAATATTGTGTAGGTCTGATTACCTATCCCTACACCTCCAAGACTCTCTAATATTTTGTAGTTCTGATTACCTATCCCTACACCTCCAAGGCTCTCTAATATTGTGCAGATCTGATTACCTATCCCTACACCTCCAAGTCTCTCTAATATTGTGTATTTCTGATTATCTATCCCTACACCTCGAAGACTCTCTATTATTGTGTAGATCTGATTACCTATCCCTACACATCCAAGACTATCTAATATTGTGTAGATCTGATTACCTATCCCTACACCTCCAAGGCTTTCTAATATTGTGTAGCTCTGATTGCCTATCCCTACAACTCCAAGACTCTCTAAAATTGTATAGCTCTGATTACCTATCCCTACAACTCCAAGGCTCTCTAATATTGTGTAGCCCTGATTACCTTTCCCTACAACTCCAAGACTCTCTAATATTGTGTACCTCTGATTACCTATCCCTACAATGCCAAGGCTTTCTAATATTGTGTAGCTCTGATAACCTATCCCAACAACTCCAAGGCTCTCTAATATTGTGTAGTTCAGATTACCTATCCCTATAATTCCAAGGCTATCTAATATTGTGTAGATCTGATTGTCTATCCCTACAACGCCAAGGCTCTCTAATATTGAGTACCTCTGATTACCTATCCCTACAATGCCAAGGATTTCTAATATTGTGTATCTCTGATTACCTATCCCTACAACTCCAAGGCTCACTAATATTGTGTAGCTCTGATTACATATTCCTACAACTCCAAGGCTCTCTAATATTGTGTAGTTTTGATTACCTATGCCTACAACTAAAAGGCTCTCTAAAATTGTGTAGTTCTCATTACCTTTCCCTACAACTCAAAGGCTCTCTAATATTGTGTAGATCTGATTACCTATTCCTACAACTCTAAGGCTCTCTAACATTGTGTAGTTTTGATTACCTATCCCTACAACTCCAAGGCTCTCTAATATTGTGTAGATCTGATTACCTATCCCTACACCTCCAAGCCTCTCTAATATTGTTTAGATCTGATTACCTATCCTTACACCTCCAAGGTTATCTGATATTGTGTAGTTCTGATTACCTATCCCTACATCTCCAAGACTCTTTAATAGTGTGTAGCTCTGATTACCTATCCCTACAACTCCAATGCTATCTAATATTGTGGTAGTTCTGATTGCCTAACCCTACACCTCCAAGACTCTTTAATAGTGTGTAGCTGTGATTACCTATCCCTACAACTCCAATGCTATCTAATATTGTGGTAGTTCTAATTACCTATCCCTACACCTCCAAGACTCTTTAATATTGTGTAGCTCTGATTACCTATCCCTACAACTCCAAGGCTATCTAATATTGTGTAGCTCTGATTACCTATCCCTACAACTCCAAGGCTATCTAATATTGTGTAGCTCTGATTACCAATCCCTACACCTCCAAGACTCTCTAATATTTTGTAGCTCTGATTACATTTCCCTACACCTACAAGGCTCTCTAATATTGTGTAGTTCTGATTACCTATCCCTATAACTCCAATGCTATCTAATATTGTGTATCTCTGATTAACTATCCCTACAACTCCAAGTCTATCTAATATTGTGTAGCTCAGATTAACTATCCCTACAACTCCAAGGCTATCTAATATGGTGCAGCTCTGATTATCTATCCCTATAACTCCAAGGCTATCTAATATTGTGTAGATCTGATTGCCTATCCATTCAACTCCAAGGCTATCACATATTGTGTTGATCTGATTAACTATCCCTACAACTACAAGGCTATCTAATGTTGTGTAGCTCTGATTAACTATCCCTACACCTCCAAGGCTCTCTAATATTGTGCAGATCTGATTACCTATCCCTACACCTCCAAGTCTCTCTAATATTGTGTATTTCTGATTATCTATCCCTACACCTCGAAGACTCTCTATTATTGTGTAGATCTGATTACCTATCCCTACACATCCAAGACTATCTAATATTGTGTAGATCTGATTACCTATCCCTATACCTCCAAGGCTTTCTAATATTGTGTAGCTCTGATTGCCTATCCCTACAACTCCAAGACTCTCTAAAATTGTATAGCTCTGATTACCTATCCCTACAACTCCAAGGCTCTCTAATATTGTGTAGCCCTGATTACCTTTCCCTACAACTCCAAGACTCTCTAATATTGTGTACCTCTGATTACCTATCCCTACAATGCCAAGGCTTTCTAATATTGTGTAGCTCTGATAACCTATCCCAACAACTCCAAGGCTCTCTAATATTGTGTAGTTCAGATTACCTATCCCTATAATTCCAAGGCTATCTAATATTGTGTAGATCTGATTGTATATCCCTACAACGCCAAGGCTCTCTAATATTGTGTACCTCTGACTACCTATCCCTACAATGCCAAGGATTTCTAATATTGTGTATCTCTGATTACCTATCCCTACAACTCCAAGGCTCACTAATATTGTGTAGCTCTGATTACATATTCCTACAACTCCAAGGCTCTCTAATATTGTGTAGTTTTGATTACCTATCCCTACAACTAAAAGGCTCTCTAAAATTGTGTAGTTCTCATTACCTTTCCCTACAACTCAAAGGCTCTCTAATATTGTGTAGATCTGATTACCTATTCCTACAACTCTAAGGCTCTCTAACATTGTGTAGTTTTGATTACCTATCCCTACAACTCCAAGGCTCTCTAATATTGTGTAGATCTGATTACCTATCCCTACACCTCCAAGCCTCTCTAATATTGTTTAGATCTGATTACCTATCCTTACACCTCCAAGGTTATCTGATATTGTGTAGTTCTGATTACCTATCCCTACATCTCCAAGACTCTTTAATAGTGTGTAGCTCTGATTACCTATCCCTACAACTCCAATGCTATCTAATATTGTGGTAGTTCTGATTACCTAACCCTACACCTCCAAGACTCTTTAATAGTGTGTAGCTGTGATTACCTATCCCTACAACTCCAATGCTATCTAATATTGTGGTAGTTCTAATTACCTATCCCTACACCTCCAAGACTCTTTAATATTGTGTAGCTCTGATTACCTATCCCTACAACTCCAAGGCTATCTAATATTGTGTAGCTCTGATTAACTATCCCTACAATGCCAAGGCTATCTAATATTGTGTAGCTCTGATTACCAATCCCTACACCTCCAAGACTCTCTAATATTTTGTAGCTCTGATTACATTTCCCTACACCTACAAGGCTCTCTAATATTGTGTAGTTCTGATTACCTATCCCTATAACTCCAAGGCTATCTAATATTGTGTATCTCTGATTAACTATCCCTACAACTCCAAGTCTATCTAATATTGTGTAGCTCTGATTAACTATCCCTACAACTCCAAGGCTATCTAATATGGTGCAGCTCTGATTATCTATCCCTATAACTCCAAGGCTATCTAATATTGTGTAGATCTGATTGCCTATCCATTCAACTCCAAGGCTATCACATATTGTGTTGATCTGATTAACTATCCCTACAACTACAAGGCTATCTAATGTTGTGTAGCTCTGATTAACTATCCCTACAACTCCAAGACTCTCTAATATTGTGTAGCTCTGATAACCTATTCCTACAACTCCAAGGCTCTCTAATATTGTGTAGCTCTGATTACCTATCCCTACAACTCCAAGGCTCTCTAATATTGTGTAGCTCTGATTACCTATCCCTACACCTCCACAACTCTCTAATATTGTGTAGTTCTGATTACCTATCCCTACACCTCCAAGACTCTCTAATATTGTGTAGTTCCGATTACCTATCCCTACACCTCCAAGACTCTCAAATATTGTGTAGGTCTGATTACCTATCCCTACACCTCCAAGACTCTCTAATATTTTGTAGTTCTGATTACCTATCCCTACACCTCCAAGGCTCTCTAATATTGTGCAGATCTGATTACCTATCCCTACACCTCCAAGTCTCTCTAATATTGTGTATTTCTGATTATCTATCCCTACATCTCGAAGACTCTCTATTATTGTGTAGATCTGAATACCTATCCCTACACATCCAAGACTATCTAATATTGTATAGATCTGATTACCTATCCCTACACCTCCAAGGCTTTCTAATAATGTGTAGCTCTGATTGCCTATCCCTACAACTCCAAGACTCTCTAAAATTTTATAGCTCTGATTACCTATCCCTACAACTCCAAGGCTCTCTAATATTGTGTAGCCCTGATTACCTTTCCCTACAACTCCAAGACTCTCTAATATTGTGTACCTCTGATTACCTATCCATACAACGCCAAGGCTTTCTAATATTGTGTAGCTCTGATAACCTATCCCTACAACTCCAAGGCTCTCTAATATTGTGTAGTTCAGATTACCTATCCCTATAATTCCAAGGCTATCTAATATTGTGTAGATCTGATTGTCTATCCCTACAACGCCAAGGCTCTCTAATATTGTGTACCTCTGATTACCTATCCCTACAATGCCAAGGATTTCTAATATTGTGTAGCTTTGATTACCTATCCCTACAACTCCAAGGCTCACTAATATTGTGTAGCTCTGATTACATATTCCTACAACTCCAAGGCTCTCTAATATTGTGTAGTTTTGATTACCTATCCCTACAACTAAAAGGCTCTCTAAAATTGTGTAGTTCTCATTACCTTTCCCTACAACTCAAAGGCTCTCTAATATTGTGTAGATCTGATTACCTATTCCTACAACTCTAAGGCTCTCTAACATTGTGTAGCTTTGATTACCTATCCCTACAACTCCAAGACTCTCTAATATTGTGTAGATCTGATTACCTATCCCTACACCTCCAAGCCTCTCTAATATTGTTTAGATCTGATAACCTATCCTTACACCTCCAAGGTTATCTGATATTGTGTAGTTCTGATTACCTATCCCTACATCTCCAAGACTCTTTAATAGTGTGTAGCTCTGATTACCTATCCCTACAACTCCAATGCTATCTAATATTGTGGTAGTTCTGATTACCTAACCCTACACCTCCAAGACTCTTTAATAGTGTGTAGCTGTGATTACTTATCCCTACAACTCCAATGCTATCTAATATTGTGGTAGTTCTAATTACCTATCCCTACACCTCCAAGACTCTTTAATAGTGTGTAGCTCTGATTACCTATCCCTACAACTCCAAGGCTATCTAATATTGTGTAGCTCTGATTAACTATCCCTACATTGCCAAGGCTATCTAATATTGTGTAGCTCTGATTACCTATCCCTACACCTCCAAGACTCTCTAATATTTTGTAGCTCTGATTACATTTCCCTACACCTCCAAGGCTCTCTAATATTGTGTAGTTCTGATTACCTATCCCTATAACTCCAAGGCTCTCTAATTTTGTGTAGATCTGATTACCTATTCCTACAACGCTAAGGCTCTCTAACATTGTGTAGCTTTGATTACCTATCCCTACAACTCCAAGGCTCTCTAATATTGTGTAGATCTGATTACCTATCCCTACACCTCCAAGCCTCTCTAATATTGTTTAGATCTGATTACCTATCCTTACACCTCCAAGGTTATCTGATATTGTCTAGATCTGATTACCTATCCATACACATCCAAGGTTATCTAATATTGTGTAGTTCTCATTACCTATCCCTACACCTCCAAAACTCTTTAATAGTGTGTAGCTCTGATTACCTATCCCTACAACTCCAAGGCTATCTAATATTGTGTAGCTCTGATTAACTATCCCTACAACTCCAAGGCTATCTAATATTGTGTAGCTCTGATTACCTATCCCTACACCTCCAAGACTCTCTAATATTTTGTAGCTCTGATTACATTTCCCTACACCTCCAATGCTCTCTAATATTGTGTAGTTCTGATTACCTATTCCTATAAATCCAAGGCTATCTAATATTGTGTAGATCTGATTGCCTATCCATTCAGCTCCAAGGTTATAATATATTGTGTAGATCTGATTAACTATCCCTACAACTACAAGGCTATCTAATATGGTGTAGCTCTGATTAAATATCCCTGCAACTTCAAGGCTCTCTAATATTGTGTAGTTCTGATTAACTATCCCTACAACTCCAAGACTCTCTAATATTGTGTAGCTCTGATAACCTATTCCTACAACTCCAAGGCTCTCTAATATTGTGTATTTCTGATTATCTATCCCTACACCTCGAAGACTCTCTATTATTGTGTAGATCTGATTACCTATCCCTACACATCCAAGACTATCTAATATTGTGTAGATCTGATTACCTATCCCTACACCTCCAAGGCTTTCTAATATTGTGTAGCTCTGATTGCCTATCCCTACAACTCCAAGACTCTCTAAAATTGTATAGCTCTGATTACCTATCCCTACAACTCCAAGGCTCTCTAATATTGTGTAGCCCTGATTACCTTTCCCTACAACTCCAAGACTCTCTAATATTGTGTACCTCTGATTACCTATCCCTACAACGCCAAGGCTTTCTAATATTGTGTAGCTCTGATAACCTATCCCTACAACTCCAAGGCTCTCTAATATTGTGTAGTTCAGATTACCTATCCCTATAATTCCAAGGCTATCTAATATTGTGTAGATCTGATTGTCTATCCCTACAACGCCAAGGCTCTCTAATATTGTGTACCTCTGATTACCTATCCCTACAATGCCAAGGATTTCTAATATTGTGTAGCTCTGATTACCTATCCCTACAACTCCAAGGCTCACTAATATTGTGTAGCTCTGATTACATATTCCTACAACTCCAAGGCTCTCTAATATTGTGTAGTTTTGATTACCTATCCCTACAACTAAAAGGCTCTCTAAAATGGTGTAGTTCTCATTACCTTTCCCTACAACTCAAAGGCTCTCTAATATTGTGTAGATCTGATTACCTATTCCTACAACTCTAAGGCTCTCTAACATTGTGTAGCTTTGATTACCTTTCCCTACAACTCCAAGGCTCTCTAATATTGTGTAGATCTGATTACCTATCCCTACACCTCCAAGCCTCTCTAATATTGTTTAGATCTGATTACCTATCCTTACACCTCCAAGGTTATCTGATATTGTGTAGTTCTGATTACCTATCCCTACATCTCCAAGACTCTTTAATAGTGTGTAGCTCTGATTACCTATCCCTACAACTCCAATGCTATCTAATATTGTGGTAGTTCTGATTACCTAACCCTACACCTCCAAGACTCTTTAATAGTGTGTAGCTCTGATTATCTATCCCTACAACTCCAAGGCTATCTAATATTGTGTAGCTCTGATTAACTATCCCTACAACGCCAAGGCTATCTAATATTGTGTAGCTCTGATTACCTATCCCTACACCTCCAAGACTCTCTAATATTTTGAAACTCTGATTACATTTCCCTACACCTCCAAGGCTCTCTAATATTGTTTAGTTCTGATTACCTATCCCTATAACTCCAAGGCTCTCTAATATTGTGTAGATCTGATTACCTATTCCTACAACGCTAAGGCTCTCTAACATTGTGTAGCTTTGATTACCTATCCCTACAACTCCAAGGCTCTCTAATATTGTGTAGATCTGATTACCTATCCCTACACCTCCAAGCCTCTCTAATATTGTTTAGATCTGATTACCTATCCTTACACCTCCAAGGTTATCTGATATTGTCTAGATCTGATTACCTATCCATACACATCCAAGGTTATCTAATATTGTGTAGTTCTCATTACCTATCCCTACACCTCCAAGACTCTTTAATAGTGTGTAGCTCTGAATACCTATCCCTACAACTCCAAGGCTATCTAATATTGTGTAGCTCTGATTAACTATCCCTACAACTCCAAGGCTATCTAATATTGTGTAGCTCTGATTACCTATCCCTACACCTCCAAGACTCTCTAATATTTTGTAGCTCTGATAACATTTCCCTACACCTCCAATGCTCTCTAATATTGTGTAGTTCTGATTACCTATCCCTATAAATCCAAGGCTATCTAATATTGTGTAGATCTGATTGCCTATCCATTCAACTCCAAGGTTATAATATATTGTGTAGATCTGATTAACTATCCCTACAACTACAAGGCTATCTAATATGGTGTAGCTCTGATTAAATATCCCTGCAACTTCAAGGCTCTCTAATATTGTGTAGTTCTGATTAACTATCCCTACAACTCCAAGACTCTCTAATATTGTGTAGCTCTGATAACCTATTCCTACAACTCCAAGGCTCTCTAATATTGTGTAGCTCTGATTACCTATCCCTACAACTCCAAGGCTCTCTAATATTGTGTAGTTCTGAATACCTACACCTAAACCTCAAAGACTCTCTAATATTGTGTAGCTCTGATTACCTATCCCTGTAACTTCAAGGCTCTCTAATATTGTGTAGTTTTGATTAACTATCCCTACAACTCCTAGACTTTCTAATATTGTGTAGATCTGATTACCTATCCATACAACTCCAAGGCTCTCTAAGATTGTGTAGCTCTGATTAAATATCCCTACAACTCCAAGGCTCTCTAATAGGGTGTAGCTGTGATTACTTATCCCTAAACCTCCAAGGTCTCTAATATTGTGTAGCTCTGATAACCTATTCCTACAACTCCAAGGCTCTCTAATATTGTGTAGCTCTGATTACCTATCCCTACAACTCCAAGGCTCTCTAATATTGTGTAGTTCTGAATACCTACACCTAAATCTCAAAGACTCTCTAATATTGTGTAGCTCTGATTACCTATCCCTGTAACTTCAAGGCTCTCTAATATTGTGTAGTTTTGATTAACTATCCCTACAACTCCTAGACTCTCTAATATTGTGTAGATCTGATTACCTATCCATACAACTCCAAGGCTCTCTAAGATTGTGTAGCTCTGATTAAATATCCCTACAACTCCAAGGCTCTCTAATAGGGTGTAGCTGTGATCACTTATCCCTAAACCTCCAAGGTCTCTAATATTGTGTAGTTCTGATTACCTATCCCTACAACCTCCAAGGCCCTTTAATAGTAGGTAGTTCTGATTACCTAAACCTACAACTCCAAGGCTCTCTAATATTGCATAGTTCTGATTACCTATCCCTTCCACTGCAATGCTATATAATATTGTGTAGCTCTGACTTTCTATCCCTACACCTCCAAGGCTCTCTAATATTGTGTAGATCTGATTACCTATCCCTACACCTCCAATACCCTTTAATAGTGTGTAGTTCTGATTACCTATCCATACAACTCCAAGGCTATCTAATATTGTGTAGTTCTGATTACCTTTCCCTTCAACTCCAAGACTCTAATATTTTGTAGCTCTGACTACCTATCCTTACACCTCCAAGACTCTCTAATATTGTGTAGATGCGATTTTCTTTCCTTACACCTCTAAGACCATTTAATAGTGTGTAGTTCTGATTACCTATCCCTACAATTCCAAGGCTTTCTAATATTGGGTAGTTCTGATTACCTATCCCTACACCTCCAAGGCTCTCTAATATTGTGTAGTTCTGATTACCTATCTCTACAACTCCAAGGCTCTCTAATATTGTGTAGCTCTGATTACCTAACCCTACAACTCCAAGGCTCTCTAATATTGCGTAGTTCTGATTACCTATCCCTTCAACTCCAATGCTATATAATATTGTGTAGCTCTGACTACCTATCCCTACACCTCCAAGGCTCTCTAATATTGTGACGCTCTGACTACCTATCCCTACACCTCCAAGGCTCTCTAATATTGTGCACATCTGATTACCTATCCCTACACCTCCAAGGCTATCTAATATTGTGTAGTTCTGATTACCTATCCCTACACCTCCAAGGCTCTCTAATATTGTGTAGCTCTGATTATCTATCCGTACAACTCCAAGGCTATCTAATATTTTGTAGCTCTGACTACCTATCCTTACACCTCCAAGACTCTCTAATATTGTGTAGATGTGATTACCTATCCTTACACCTCTAAGGCTCTCTAATATTGTGTAGCTCTGATTACCTAACCCTACAAATCCAAGGCTCTCTAATATTGCGTAGTTCTGATTACCTATCCCTTCAACTCCAATGCTCTATAATATTGTGTAGCTCTGACTACCTATCCCTACACCTCCAAGGCTCTCTAATATTGTGACGCTCTGACTACCTATCCCTACACCTCCAAGGCTCTCTAATATTGTGCAGATCTGATTACCTATCCCTACAACTCCAAGACTCTCTAATATTGTGTAGATCTGATTACCTATCCCTATACCTCTAAGACCCTTTAATAGTGTGTAGCTCTGATTACCTATCCATATAACTCCAAGGTTATCTAAATTTGTGTAGTTCTGATTATCTATCCCTTCAACTCCAAGGCTATCTAATATTGTGTAGATCTGATTATCTATCCCTACACCCCCAAGACTCTCTAATATTGTGTAGCTCTGATTAGCTATCCCTACACCTCCAAGACTCTCTAATATTGTGTAGTTCTGATTACCTACCCATACAACTCCAAGGCTATCTAATATTGTGTAGTTCTGATTACCTTTCCCTTCAACTCCAAGACTCTAATATTTTGTAGCTCTGACTACCTATCCTTACACCTCCAAGACTCTAATATTGTGTAGATGTGATTTCCTATCCTTACACCTCTAAGACCAATTAATAGTGTGTAGTTCTGATTACTTATCCCTACAATTTCAAGGCTATCTAATATTGGGTAGTTCTGATTACCTATCCCTACACCTCCAAGGTTCCCTAATATTGTGTAGTTCTGATTACCTATCCCTACAATGCCAAGGCGCTCTAATATTGTGTAGTTCTGATTAACTATCCCTACAACTCCAAGGCTCTCTAATATTGTGTAGCTCTGATTACCTAACCCTACAACTCCAAGGCTCTCTAATATTGCATAGTTCTGATTATCTATCCCTTCAACTTCAATGCTATATAATATTGTGTAGCTCTGACTACCTATCCCTACACCTCCAAGGCTCTCTAATATTGTGAAGCTCTGACTACCTATCCTTACACCTCCAAGGCTCTCTAATATTGTGCAGATCTGATTACCTATCCCTACACCTCCAAGGCTCTCTAATATTGTGTAGCTCTGATTACCTATCCCTACAACTCCAAGGCTATCTAATATTGTGTAACTCTGATTACTTATCCTTACACCTCCAAGACTCTCTAATATTTTGTAGCTCTGACTACCTATCCTTACACCTCCAAGACTCTCTAATATTGTGTAGATATGATTACCTATCCTTACACCTCTAAGACTCTCTAATATTGTATAGCTCTGATTACCTAACCCTACAACTCCAAGGCTCTTTAATTTTGCATAGTTCTGATTACCTATCCCTTCAACTCCAATGCTATATAATATTGTGTAGCTCTAACTACCTATACCTACACCTCCAAGGCTCTCTAATATTGTGAAGTTCTGATTACTTATCCCTACACCTCCAAGGCTCTCTAATATTGTGTAGATCTGATTACCTATCCCTACACCTCTAAAACCCTTAAATAGTGTGTAGTTCTGATTACCTATATCTACAATTCCAAGGCTATCTAATATTGGGTAGTTCTGATTACCTATCCCTACACCTCCAAGGCTCTCAAATATTGTGTAGTTCTGATTAACTATCCCTACAATGCCTAGGCTCTCTAAAATTGTGTAGTTCTGATTAACTATCCCTACAACAACAAGGCTCTCTAATATTGTGTAGCTCTGATTACCTAACCCTACAACTCCAAGGCTCTCTAATATTGCGTAGTTCTGATTACCTATCCCTTCAACCCCAATGCTCTATAATATTGTGTAGCTCTGACTACCTATCCCTACACCTCCAAGGCTCTCTAATATTGTGACGCTCTGACTACCTATCCCTACACCTCCAAGACTCTCTAATATTGTGTAGATCTGATTACCTATCCCTATACCTCTAAGACCCTTTAATAGTGTGTAGTTCTGATTACCTATCCATATAACTCCAAGGCTATCTAATATTGTGTAGATCTGATTATCTATCCCTACACCCCTAAGACTCTCTAATATTGTGTAGCTCTGACTACCTATCCCTACACCTCCAAGACTCTCTAATATTGTGTAGATCTGATTACCTATCCCTACACCTCCAAGGCTCTCTAATATTGTGTAGATCTGATTACCTATCCCTACACCTGTAAGACCCTTTAATAGTGTGTAGTTCTGATTACTACCTCTTCCTCTGAGGAATCGTATAAGTAAAACGTGACCACATCAGGGGCTTCTTGTTTATTTTAACTGCACTCTGTTAATTTCAGACTATCTACTAAATTGTTATTTTTATTTGTTGTTGTAACAATTGTTGTAACATTTGGGACATATTGTGGGAAGGATGGGGAAGGGATTTATAGCATATTTAGTGTAAAAAAAAAAATATACAATATACAGGACACAGCTCCTAAATAGAGGCTCTTACATTTACCTACTATCATTGATTCTTCCCCTCCTACTCATATGTGATAAACAACCTAAAATCAGCAACATTGAAGTACTTCATACAAGTCACAGTTAGAGTTGTGTTTTTAACTATTTTTCTGGCACGCTAGATATAATTTCTATTTCTGCTGCCTTTTTTAACTACAACTAGTAAAAGTTAAATTTTAAGTGGAAAAATATAAACTTTATGTGTAGAAAGAACATACTTTTCCCTATTCTCTTAATAGTTTTTTTTCCTTTTATCTAATATTGTGTAGTTCTGATTACCTATCCCTACACCTCCAAGGCTCTCTAATATTGTGTAGATCTGATTGTCTATCCCTACAACGCCAAGGCTCTCTAATATTGTGTACCTCTGATTACCTATCCCTACAATGCCAAGGATTTCTAATATTGTGTAGCTCTGATTACCTATCCCTACAACTCCAAGGCTCACTAATATTGTGTAGCTCTGATTACATATTCCTACAACTCCAAGGCTCTCTAATATTGTGTAGTTTTGATTACCTATCCCTACAACTAAAAGGCTCTCTAAAATGGTGTAGTTCTCATTACCTTTCCCTACAACTCAAAGGCTCTCTAATATTGTGTAGATCTGATTACCTATTCCTACAACTCTAAGGCTCTCTAACATTGTGTAGCTTTGATTATCTTTCCCTACAACTCCAAGGCTCTCTAATATTGTGTAGATCTGATTACCTATCCCTACACCTCCAAGCCTCTCTAATATTGTTTAGATCTGATTACCTATCCTTACACCTCCAAGGTTATCTGATATTGTGTAGTTCTGATTACCTATCCCTACATCTCCAAGACTCTTTAATAGTGTGTAGCTCTGATTACCTATCCCTACAACTCCAATGCTATCTAATATTGTGGTAGTTCTGATTACCTAACCCTACACCTCCAAGACTCTTTAATAGTGTGTAGCTCTGATTATCTATCCCTACAACTCCAAGGCTATCTAATATTGTGTAGCTCTGATTAACTATCCCTACAACGCCAAGGCTATCTAATATTGTGTAGCTCTGATTACCTATCCCTACACCTCCAAGACTCTCTAATATTTTGAAACTCTGATTACATTTCCCTACACCTCCAAGGCTCTCTAATATTGTTTAGTTCTGATTACCTATCCCTATAACTCCAAGGCTCTCTAATATTGTGTAGATCTGATTACCTATTCCTACAACGCTAAGGCTCTCTAACATTGTGTAGCTTTGATTACCTATCCCTACAACTCCAAGGCTCTCTAATATTGTGTAGATCTGATTACCTATCCCTACACCTCCAAGCCTCTCTAATATTGTTTAGATCTGATTACCTATCCTTACACCTCCAAGGTTATCTGATATTGTCTAGATCTGATTACCTATCCATACACATCCAAGGTTATCTAATATTGTGTAGTTCTCATTACCTATCCCTACACCTCCAAGACTCTTTAATAGTGTGTAGCTCTGAATACCTATCCCTACAACTCCAAGGCTATCTAATATTGTGTAGCTCTGATTAACTATCCCTACAACTCCAAGGCTATCTAATATTGTGTAGCTCTGATTACCTATCCCTACACCTCCAAGACTCTCTAATATTTTGTAGCTCTGATAACATTTCCCTACACCTCCAATGCTCTCTAATATTGTGTAGTTCTGATTACCTATCCCTATAAATCCAAGGCTATCTAATATTGTGTAGATCTGATTGCCTATCCATTCAACTCCAAGGTTATAATATATTGTGTAGATCTGATTAACTATCCCTACAACTACAAGGCTATCTAATATGGTGTAGCTCTGATTAAATATCCCTGCAACTTCAAGGCTCTCTAATATTGTGTAGTTCTGATTAACTATCCCTACAACTCCAAGACTCTCTAATATTGTGTAGCTCTGATAACCTATTCCTACAACTCCAAGGCTCTCTAATATTGTGTAGCTCTGATTACCTATCCCTACAACTCCAAGGCTCTCTAATATTGTGTAGTTCTGAATACCTACACCTAAACCTCAAAGACTCTCTAATATTGTGTAGCTCTGATTACCTATCCCTGTAACTTCAAGGCTCTCTAATATTGTGTAGTTTTGATTAACTATCCCTACAACTCCTAGACTTTCTAATATTGTGTAGATCTGATTACCTATCCATACAACTCCAAGGCTCTCTAAGATTGTGTAGCTCTGATTAAATATCCCTACAACTCCAAGGCTCTCTAATAGGGTGTAGCTGTGATTACTTATCCCTAAACCTCCAAGGTCTCTAATATTGTGTAGCTCTGATAACCTATTCCTACAACTCCAAGGCTCTCTAATATTGTGTAGCTCTGATTACCTATCCCTACAACTCCAAGGCTCTCTAATATTGTGTAGTTCTGAATACCTACACCTAAATCTCAAAGACTCTCTAATATTGTGTAGCTCTGATTACCTATCCCTGTAACTTCAAGGCTCTCTAATATTGTGTAGTTTTGATTAAATATCCCTACAACTCCTAGACTCTCTAATATTGTGTAGATCTGATTACCTATCCATACAACTCCAAGGCTCTCTAAGATTGTGTAGCTCTGATTAAATATCCCTACAACTCCAAGGCTCTCTAATAGGGTGTAGCTGTGATCACTTATCCCTAAACCTCCAAGGTCTCTAATATTGTGTAGTTCTGATTACCTATCCCTACAACCTCCAAGGCCCTTTAATAGTAGGTAGTTCTGATTACCTAAACCTACAACTCCAAGGCTCTCTAATATTGCATAGTTCTGATTACCTATCCCTTCCACTGCAATGCTATATAATATTGTGTAGCTCTGACTTTCTATCCCTACACCTCCAAGGCTCTCTAATATTGTGTAGATCTGATTACCTATCCCTACACCTCCAATACCCTTTAATAGTGTGTAGTTCTGATTACCTATCCATACAACTCCAAGGCTATCTAATATTGTGTAGTTCTGATTACCTTTCCCTTCAACTCCAAGACTCTAATATTTTGTAGCTCTGACTACCTATCCTTACACCTCCAAGACTCTCTAATATTGTGTAGATGCGATTTTCTTTCCTTACACCTCTAAGACCATTTAATAGTGTGTAGTTCTGATTACCTATCCCTACAATTCCAAGGCTTTCTAATATTGGGTAGTTCTGATTACCTATCCCTACACCTCCAAGGCTCTCTAATATTGTGTAGTTCTGATTACCTATCTCTACAACTCCAAGGCTCTCTAATATTGTGTAGCTCTGATTACCTAACCCTACAACTCCAAGGCTCTCTAATATTGCGTAGTTCTGATTACCTATCCCTTCAACTCCAATGCTATATAATATTGTGTAGCTCTGACTACCTATCCCTACACCTCCAAGGCTCTCTAATATTGTGACGCTCTGACTACCTATCCCTACACCTCCAAGGCTCTCTAATATTGTGCACATCTGATTACCTATCCCTACACCTCCAAGGCTATCTAATATTGTGTAGTTCTGATTACCTATCCCTACACCTCCAAGGCTCTCTAATATTGTGTAGCTCTGATTATCTATCCGTACAACTCCAAGGCTATCTAATATTTTGTAGCTCTGACTACCTATCCTTACACCTCCAAGACTCTCTAATATTGTGTAGATGTGATTACCTATCCTTACACCTCTAAGGCTCTCTAATATTGTGTAGCTCTGATTACCTAACCCTACAAATCCAAGGCTCTCTAATATTGCGTAGTTCTGATTACCTATCCCTTCAACTCCAATGCTCTATAATATTGTGTAGCTCTGACTACCTATCCCTACACCTCCAAGGCTCTCTAATATTGTGACGCTCTGACTACCTATCCCTACACCTCCAAGGCTCTCTAATATTGTGCAGATCTGATTACCTATCCCTACAACTCCAAGACTCTCTAATATTGTGTAGATCTGATTACCTATCCCTATACCTCTAAGACCCTTTAATAGTGTGTAGCTCTGATTACCTATCCATATAACTCCAAGGTTATCTAAATTTGTGTAGTTCTGATTATCTATCCCTTCAACTCCAAGGCTATCTAATATTGTGTAGATCTGATTATCTATCCCTACACCCCCAAGACTCTCTAATATTGTGTAGCTCTGATTAGCTATCCCTACACCTCCAAGGCTATCTAATATTGTGTAGTTCTGATTACCTTTCCCTTCAACTCCAAGACTCTAATATTTTGTAGCTCTGACTACCTATCCTTACACCTCCAAGACTCTAATATTGTGTAGATGTGATTTCCTATCCTTACACCTCTAAGACCAATTAATAGTGTGTAGTTCTGATTACTTATCCCTACAATTTCAAGGCTATCTAATATTGGGTAGTTCTGATTACCTATCCCTACACCTCCAAGGTTCCCTAATATTGTGTAGTTCTGATTACCTATCCCTACAATGCCAAGGCGCTCTAATATTGTGTAGTTCTGATTAACTATCCCTACAACTCCAAGGCTCTCTAATATTGTGTAGCTCTGATTACCTAACCCTACAACTCCAAGGCTCTCTAATATTGCATAGTTCTGATTATCTATCCCTTCAACTTCAATGCTATATAATATTGTGTAGTTCTGATTACCTATCCCTACACCTCCAAGGCTCTCTAATATTGTGAAGCTCTGACTACCTATCCTTACACCTCCAAGGCTCTCTAATATTGTGCAGATCTGATTACCTATCCCTACACCTCCAAGGCTCTCTAATATTGTGTAGCTCTGATTACCTATCCCTACAACTCCAAGGCTATCTAATATTGTGTAACTCTGATTACTTATCCTTACACCTCCAAGACTCTCTAATATTTTGTAGCTCTGACTACCTATCCTTACACCTCCAAGACTCTCTAATATTGTGTAGATATGATTACCTATCCTTACACCTCTAAGACTCTCTAATATTGTATAGCTCTGATTACCTAACCCTACAACTCCAAGGCTCTTTAATTTTGCATAGTTCTGATTACCTATCCCTTCAACTCCAATGCTATATAATATTGTGTAGCTCTAACTACCTATACCTACACCTCCAAGGCTCTCTAATATTGTGTAGATCTGATTACCTATCCCTACACCTCCAAGGCTCTCTAATATTGTGTAGATCTGATTACCTATCCCTACACCTCTAAAACCCTTAAATAGTGTGTAGTTCTGATTACCTATATCTACAATTCCAAGGCTATCTAATATTGGGTAGTTCTGATTACCTATCCCTACACCTCCAAGGCTCTCAAATATTGTGTAGTTCTGATTAACTATCCCTACAATGCCTAGGCTCTCTAAAATTGTGTAGTTCTGATTAACTATCCCTACAACAACAAGGCTCTCTAATATTGTGTAGCTCTGATTACCTAACCCTACAACTCCAAGGCTCTCTAATATTGCGTAGTTCTGATTACCTATCCCTTCAACCCCAATGCTCTATAATATTGTGTAGCTCTGACTACCTATCCCTACACCTCCAAGGCTCTCTAATATTGTGACGCTCTGACTACCTATCCCTACACCTCCAAGACTCTCTAATATTGTGTAGATCTGATTACCTATCCCTATACCTCTAAGACCCTTTAATAGTGTGTAGTTCTGATTACCTATCCATATAACTCCAAGGCTATCTAATATTGTGTAGATCTGATTATCTATCCCTACACCCCTAAGACTCTCTAATATTGTGTAGCTCTGACTACCTATCCCTACACCTCCAAGACTCTCTAATATTGTGTAGATCTGATTACCTATCCCTACACCTCCAAGGCTCTCTAATATTGTGTAGATCTGATTACCTATCCCTACACCTGTAAGACCCTTTAATAGTGTGTAGTTCTGATTACTACCTCTTCCTCTGAGGAATCGTATAAGTAAAACGTGACCACATCAGGGGCTTCTTGTTTATTTTAACTGCACTCTGTTAATTTCAGACTATCTACTAAATTGTTATTTTTATTTGTTGTTGTAACAATTGTTGTAACATTTGGGACATATTGTGGGAAGGATGGGGAAGGGATTTATAGCATATTTAGTGTAAAAAAAATATATACAATATACAGGACACAGCTCCTAAATAGAGGCTCTTACATTTACCTACTATCATTGATTCTTCCCCTCCTACTCATATGTGATAAACAACCTAAAATCAGCAACATTGAAGTACTTCATACAAGTCACAGTTAGAGTTGTGTTTTTAACTATTTTTCTGGCACGCTAGATATAATTTCTATTTCTGCTGCCTTTTTTAACTACAACTAGTAAAAGTTAAATTTTAAGTGGAAAAATATAAACTTTATGTGTAGAAAGAACATACTTTTCCCTATTCTCTTAATAGTTTTTTTTCCTTTTATCTAATATTGTGTAGTTCTGATTACCTATCCCTACACCTCCAAGGCTCTCTAATATTGTGTAGATCTGATTGTCTATCCCTACAACGCCAAGGCTCTCTAATATTGTGTACCTCTGATTACCTATCCCTACAATGCCAAGGATTTCTAATATTGTGTAGCTCTGATTACCTATCCCTACAACTCCAAGGCTCACTAATATTGTGTAGCTCTGATTACATATTCCTACAACTCCAAGGCTCTCTAATATTGTGTAGTTTTGATTACCTATCCCTACAACTAAAAGGCTCTCTAAAATGGTGTAGTTCTCATTACCTTTCCCTACAACTCAAAGGCTCTCTAATATTGTGTAGATCTGATTACCTATTCCTACAACTCTAAGGCTCTCTAACATTGTGTAGCTTTGATTATCTTTCCCTACAACTCCAAGGCTCTCTAATATTGTGTAGATCTGATTACCTATCCCTACACCTCCAAGCCTCTCTAATATTGTTTAGATCTGATTACCTATCCTTACACCTCCAAGGTTATCTGATATTGTGTAGTTCTGATTACCTATCCCTACATCTCCAAGACTCTTTAATAGTGTGTAGCTCTGATTACCTATCCCTACAACTCCAATGCTATCTAATATTGTGGTAGTTCTGATTACCTAACCCTACACCTCCAAGACTCTTTAATAGTGTGTAGCTCTGATTATCTATCCCTACAACTCCAAGGCTATCTAATATTGTGTAGCTCTGATTAACTATCCCTACAACGCCAAGGCTATCTAATATTGTGTAGCTCTGATTACCTATCCCTACACCTCCAAGACTCTCTAATATTTTGAAACTCTGATTACATTTCCCTACACCTCCAAGGCTCTCTAATATTGTTTAGTTCTGATTACCTATCCCTATAACTCCAAGGCTCTCTAATATTGTGTAGATCTGATTACCTATTCCTACAACGCTAAGGCTCTCTAACATTGTGTAGCTTTGATTACCTATCCCTACAACTCCAAGGCTCTCTAATATTGTGTAGATCTGATTACCTATCCCTACACCTCCAAGCCTCTCTAATATTGTTTAGATCTGATTACCTATCCTTACACCTCCAAGGTTATCTGATATTGTCTAGATCTGATTACCTATCCATACACATCCAAGGTTATCTAATATTGTGTAGTTCTCATTACCTATCCCTACACCTCCAAGACTCTTTAATAGTGTGTAGCTCTGAATACCTATCCCTACAACTCCAAGGCTATCTAATATTGTGTAGCTCTGATTAACTATCCCTACAACTCCAAGGCTATCTAATATTGTGTAGCTCTGATTACCTATCCCTACACCTCCAAGACTCTCTAATATTTTGTAGCTCTGATAACATTTCCCTACACCTCCAATGCTCTCTAATATTGTGTAGTTCTGATTACCTATCCCTATAAATCCAAGGCTATCTAATATTGTGTAGATCTGATTGCCTATCCATTCAACTCCAAGGTTATAATATATTGTGTAGATCTGATTAACTATCCCTACAACTACAAGGCTATCTAATATGGTGTAGCTCTGATTAAATATCCCTGCAACTTCAAGGCTCTCTAATATTGTGTAGTTCTGATTAACTATCCCTACAACTCCAAGACTCTCTAATATTGTGTAGCTCTGATTACCTATTCCTACAACTCCAAGGCTCTCTAATATTGTGTAGCTCTGATTACCTATCCCTACAACTCCAAGGCTCTCTAATATTGTGTAGTTCTGAATACCTACACCTAAACCTCAAAGACTCTCTAATATTGTGTAGCTCTGATTACCTATCCCTGTAACTTCAAGGCTCTCTAATATTGTGTAGTTTTGATTAACTATCCCTACAACTCCTAGACTTTCTAATATTGTGTAGATCTGATTACCTATCCATACAACTCCAAGGCTCTCTAAGATTGTGTAGCTCTGATTAAATATCCCTACAACTCCAAGGCTCTCTAATAGGGTGTAGCTGTGATTACTTATCCCTAAACCTCCAAGGTCTCTAATATTGTGTAGCTCTGATAACCTATTCCTACAACTCCAAGGCTCTCTAATATTGTGTAGCTCTGATTACCTATCCCTACAACTCCAAGGCTCTCTAATATTGTGTAGTTCTGAATACCTACACCTAAATCTCAAAGACTCTCTAATATTGTGTAGCTCTGATTACCTATCCCTGTAACTTCAAGGCTCTCTAATATTGTGTAGTTTTGATTAAATATCCCTACAACTCCTAGACTCTCTAATATTGTGTAGATCTGATTACCTATCCATACAACTCCAAGGCTCTCTAAGATTGTGTAGCTCTGATTAAATATCCCTACAACTCCAAGGCTCTCTAATAGGGTGTAGCTGTGATCACTTATCCCTAAACCTCCAAGGTCTCTAATATTGTGTAGTTCTGATTACCTATCCCTACAACCTCCAAGGCCCTTTAATAGTAGGTAGTTCTGATTACCTAAACCTACAACTCCAAGGCTCTCTAATATTGCATAGTTCTGATTACCTATCCCTTCCACTGCAATGCTATATAATATTGTGTAGCTCTGACTTTCTATCCCTACACCTCCAAGGCTCTCTAATATTGTGTAGATCTGATTACCTATCCCTACACCTCCAATACCCTTTAATAGTGTGTAGTTCTGATTACCTATCCATACAACTCCAAGGCTATCTAATATTGTGTAGTTCTGATTACCTTTCCCTTCAACTCCAAGACTCTAATATTTTGTAGCTCTGACTACCTATCCTTACACCTCCAAGACTCTCTAATATTGTGTAGATGCGATTTTCTTTCCTTACACCTCTAAGACCATTTAATAGTGTGTAGTTCTGATTACCTATCCCTACAATTCCAAGGCTTTCTAATATTGGGTAGTTCTGATTACCTATCCCTACACCTCCAAGGCTCTCTAATATTGTGTAGTTCTGATTACCTATCCCTACAACTCCAAGGCTCTCTAATATTGTGTAGCTCTGATTACCTAACCCTACAACTCCAAGGCTCTCTAATATTGCGTAGTTCTGATTACCTATCCCTTCAACTCCAATGCTATATAATATTGTGTAGCTCTGACTACCTATCCCTACACCTCCAAGGCTCTCTAATATTGTGACGCTCTGACTACCTATCCCTACACCTCCAAGGCTCTCTAATATTGTGCACATCTGATTACCTATCCCTACACCTCCAAGGCTATCTAATATTGTGTAGTTCTGATTACCTATCCCTACACCTCCAAGGCTCTCTAATATTGTGTAGCTCTGATTATCTATCCGTACAACTCCAAGGCTATCTAATATTTTGTAGCTCTGACTACCTATCCTTACACCTCCAAGACTCTCTAATATTGTGTAGATGTGATTACCTATCCTTACACCTCTAAGGCTCTCTAATATTGTGTAGCTCTGATTACCTAACCCTACAAATCCAAGGCTCTCTAATATTGCGTAGTTCTGATTACCTATCCCTTCAACTCCAATGCTCTATAATATTGTGTAGCTCTGACTACCTATCCCTACACCTCCAAGGCTCTCTAATATTGTGACGCTCTGACTACCTATCCCTACACCTCCAAGGCTCTCTAATATTGTGCAGATCTGATTACCTATCCCTACAACTCCAAGACTCTCTAATATTGTGTAGATCTGATTACCTATCCCTATACCTCTAAGACCCTTTAATAGTGTGTAGCTCTGATTACCTATCCATATAACTCCAAGGTTATCTAAATTTGTGTAGTTCTGATTATCTATCCCTTCAACTCCAAGGCTATCTAATATTGTGTAGATCTGATTATCTATCCCTACACCCCCAAGACTCTCTAATATTGTGTAGCTCTGATTAGCTATCCCTACACCTCCAAGACTCTCTAATATTGTGTAGTTCTGATTACCTACCCATACAACTCCAAGGCTATCTAATATTGTGTAGTTCTGATTACCTTTCCCTTCAACTCCAAGACTCTAATATTTTGTAGCTCTGACTACCTATCCTTACACCTCCAAGACTCTAATATTGTGTAGATGTGATTTCCTATCCTTACACCTCTAAGACCAATTAATAGTGTGTAGTTCTGATTACTTATCCCTACAATTTCAAGGCTATCTAATATTGGGTAGTTCTGATTACCTATCCCTACACCTCCAAGGTTCCCTAATATTGTGTAGTTCTGATTACCTATCCCTACAATGCCAAGGCGCTCTAATATTGTGTAGTTCTGATTAACTATCCCTACAACTCCAAGGCTCTCTAATATTGTGTAGCTCTGATTACCTAACCCTACAACTCCAAGGCTCTCTAATATTGCATAGTTCTGATTATCTATCCCTTCAACTTCAATGCTATATAATATTGTGTAGCTCTGACTACCTATCCCTACACCTCCAAGGCTCTCTAATATTGTGAAGCTCTGACTACCTATCCTTACACCTCCAAGGCTCTCTAATATTGTGCAGATCTGATTACCTATCCCTACACCTCCAAGGCTCTCTAATATTGTGTAGCTCTGATTACCTATCCCTACAACTCCAAGGCTATCTAATATTGTGTAACTCTGATTACTTATCCTTACACCTCCAAGACTCTCTAATATTTTGTAGCTCTGACTACCTATCCTTACACCTCCAAGACTCTCTAATATTGTGTAGATATGATTACCTATCCTTACACCTCTAAGACTCTCTAATATTGTATAGCTCTGATTACCTAACCCTACAACTCCAAGGCTCTTTAATTTTGCATAGTTCTGATTACCTATCCCTTCAACTCCAATGCTATATAATATTGTGTAGCTCTAACTACCTATACCTACACCTCCAAGGCTCTCTAATATTGTGAAGTTCTGATTACTTATCCCTACACCTCCAAGGCTCTCTAATATTGTGTAGATCTGATTACCTATCCCTACACCTCTAAAACCCTTAAATAGTGTGTAGTTCTGATTACCTATATCTACAATTCCAAGGCTATCTAATATTGGGTAGTTCTGATTACCTATCCCTACACCTCCAAGGCTCTCAAATATTGTGTAGTTCTGATTAACTATCCCTACAATGCCTAGGCTCTCTAAAATTGTGTAGTTCTGATTAACTATCCCTACAACAACAAGGCTCTCTAATATTGTGTAGCTCTGATTACCTAACCCTACAACTCCAAGGCTCTCTAATATTGCGTAGTTCTGATTACCTATCCCTTCAACCCCAATGCTCTATAATATTGTGTAGCTCTGACTACCTATCCCTACACCTCCAAGGCTCTCTAATATTGTGACGCTCTGACTACCTATCCCTACACCTCCAAGACTCTCTAATATTGTGTAGATCTGATTACCTATCCCTATACCTCTAAGACCCTTTAATAGTGTGTAGTTCTGATTACCTATCCATATAACTCCAAGGCTATCTAATATTGTGTAGATCTGATTATCTATCCCTACACCCCTAAGACTCTCTAATATTGTGTAGCTCTGACTACCTATCCCTACACCTCCAAGACTCTCTAATATTGTGTAGATCTGATTACCTATCCCTACACCTCCAAGGCTCTCTAATATTGTGTAGATCTGATTACCTATCCCTACACCTGTAAGACCCTTTAATAGTGTGTAGTTCTGATTACTACCTCTTCCTCTGAGGAATCGTATAAGTAAAACGTGACCACATCAGGGGCTTCTTGTTTATTTTAACTGCACTCTGTTAATTTCAGACTATCTACTAAATTGTTATTTTTATTTGTTGTTGTAACAATTGTTGTAACATTTGGGACATATTGTGGGAAGGATGGGGAAGGGATTTATAGCATATTTAGTGTAAAAAAAAATATATACAATATACAGGACACAGCTCCTAAATAGAGGCTCTTACATTTACCTACTATCATTGATTCTTCCCCTCCTACTCATATGTGATAAACAACCTAAAATCAGCAACATTGAAGTACTTCATACAAGTCACAGTTAGAGTTGTGTTTTTAACTATTTTTCTGGCACGCTAGATATAATTTCTATTTCTGCTGCCTTTTTTAACTACAACTAGTAAAAGTTAAATTTTAAGTGGAAAAATATAAACTTTATGTGTAGAAAGAACATACTTTTCCCTATTCTCTTAATAGTTTTTTTTCCTTTTATCTAATATTGTGTAGTTCTGATTACCTATCCCTACACCTCCAAGGCTCTCTAATATTGTGTAGTTCTGATTACCTATCCCTACAACTCCAAGGCTCTCTAATATTGTGTAGTTCTGATTACCTATCCCTACAACTCCAAGGCTCTCTAATATTGTGTAGTTCTGATTAACTATCCCTACAACTCCAAGGATCTCTAATATTGTGTAGCTCTGATTACCTAACCCTATACCCCAAGGCTATCTAATATTATGTAGTTCTGATTGCCTATCCCTACAACTCCAAGGCTCTCTAATATTGTGTAGTTCTGATTACGTATCCCTACAACTCCAAGGCTATTTAATATTGTGTAGTTCTGATTACGTATCCCTACACCTCCAAGGCTATCTAATATTGTGTAGTTCTGATTACCTATCCCTACAACTCCAAGGCTCTCTAATAGTGTGTAGCTCTGATTACCTATCCCTACAACTCCAAGGCTCTCTAATATTGTGTAGCTCTGAGTACCTATCCCAACAACTCCAATGCTCTCCAATATTGTGTAGCTCTGAATACCTATCCCTACAACTCCAAAGCTCTCTAATATTGTGTAGCTCTGCTTACCTATCCCTAAACCTCCAAGGCTGTCTAATATTGTGTAGCTCTGAATACCTATCCCTACGACTCCAAGGCTATCTAATATTGTGTAGTTCTGATTACCTATCCCTAAACCTCCAAGGTTGTCTAATATTTTGTAGCTCTAGTTACATATCCTTACAACTCCAAGACTCTCTAATATTGTGTAGCTCTGATTACCTATACCTACAACTCCAAGGCTATCTAATATTGTGTAGTTCTGATTACCTATACCTAAATCTCCAAGGCTATCTAATATTGTGTAGCTCTAATTACCTATCCCTACAACTCCAAGACTCTCTAAGACTCTCTAATATTATGTAGCTCTGATTACCTATCCCTACAACTCCAAGGCTCTCTATTATATAGTTCTGCTTACGAGGTGAAAGTAAACTGTTTTCGCTTTTGAACTAACCCGACAAGTGTAAAAAGCCAAAGTTAGAATATCACTTACACGTTCACAAATCCCCCCATAGAAGTCAATTCAGAAAATAAAAGTGGAAACCCGCGCAAACCCGAGCTAACCCGATCGCATATTCCCATGTGCTCTAACCCAATATGAAAATATGAATATTTCACTTTCCAGCATCCTTCAAATAAAGAATATGTTCTCTTTATTCATAAATACATATTTCTACATATATCTATGTTTTTTTTGGTACAATACATATCCATCTCTCTCTCTCTCTCTCTCTCTCTCTCTCTCTCTCTCTCTCTCTCTCTCTCTCTCTCTCTCTCTCTCTCTCTCTCTCTCTCTCTCTCTCTCTCTCTCTCTCTCTCTCTCTCTCTCTCTCTATATATATATATATATATATATATATATATATATATATATATACAGTGAAGGGTTTTCCAAGAAAGTGCTGGACTTACTACTACATTTGGTTATATTTCTCACCTGCTGCAAGTTACGTGCACTACAATATGGAAGTAACTAAAGAGGATCAAGATGTTTTTTCCTATTCGGATATAGATGCCTCCAGAATAACAGCACTGGCGAAAGGCCCCAGAGATTTCCTTAAAGGGACATCAAATACTAATATGGCTAAAAAAATTTACAAACAAAATCGTGTCTATCGGTGGTCCGGTGACAGTGAGACGCATGACGTCATCTGGAGGCGACCCGGAACCGGAAGAGGGCGTGGAGCATGGAGAAGAGCAAGGAGCGCACCTCACAGAGCGGCTGCCGCCGAAAAGGAATCATCCTCATCGGAGGATTTTTTAGGGTCCAGTACAGATGCAGATACAGGCGGGGAGGAAGGAAGCATAAACAACGACAGCCCCTACCCCCGGCAGTCCAACCGCCTACGCAACAGACCGTATCAGAGAGGCCAGAGAGGTCGGAAGAAATAGAAGAAGTCAAGTCACTAGAGAATGTGAATCCGGGTGGTAATGTACAAGATTCTAAGTTACATACCCTAAGTCCAAATATAGAGACTGTAAATAACATGGACAGTAATCAAGAGACATTGGTAATAAATATATCTAAATACCAACTCACTAAAGATGAGACAAATGTATTAAATAAAGGGTTGTCTTTTTGCCCCACAATGTTTAATAATGAGTTTACAATAGATAAAGACCTCTATAGGTTTTTTAGAAACTTAAGGTTAAAAGCTCATTTCAGTACCCCACAAGAGCATATAATTAAAACTATTCCAGAAGGTTTAGGAGCTAATTCTATGAAATTTGACACACACAGTTTAGGTCTTAAAAATAAATCTAATTTTGTACCAAATACAATTAACTCAGGTGTGGAGACATACATCAAGTTAGTTCAAACAGACATCAAAAAATGTATTTAAATAACAAACCAAAAATAGATAGCAACATAACACCATCAGAACGAAAAGCCCTTAAAGATCTAGCAGATAATACTGGCATCACTATTAAAAATTCTGATAAGGGCGGAGCAGTAGTTGTCCTTGATAGACAATATTACATACAAGAGATCCTTACACAATTATCTGATGGTGGTATCTATCTGATATTGGATCATGATCCACTACCTGAAATACAAAAAAAGATTACTGCAACTGTGAATAATGCATTGTCTAGAGATATCACTAAGGATTTAGCAATATTTTTAATAAAAAAAGATCCCATTACACCGGTTTACACAAACGTTGCAATCTTTCTTGATAAGATTCTGAATCCCATTGCTAAGATCCAACAGTCCTTTCTTAAAGACACAGGGGATTTTTTGGGAAAAATTAAAGAAATTAAAATAGAAGATACTGACATCTTATTTTCCCTTGATATTGTCAGCTTATATACAGCTATCCCCCATGAGGCAGGGGTGCAGGCAGTATTAGAAGCTTTAAAATCATCTGAAATATACACAAATTTACAATGTTCTTTCATAGAAGAAATGCTTAACATCATTCTATACCTAAATTATTTCTTATTTCAAGATACATACTATATACAAAAGAAACGGACTGCTATGGGCTCCAATGTGGCCACTTCATACGCCAATATTTTTGTAAGCCAATATGAAAGAAAGTTTGTATATATTAATAACAGTTACTCAACAAACTGTAAAGTATGGCTACGTTTCATAGATGATATATTTGGCGTATGGAGGGGCACAGAGGAGTCCTTAGAGTCGTTTGTTGAAGAACTGAACCACTGCACAGGCTGCCTTAAATTTACCCTTAATTACTCTAGAAATAAAGTGAGTTATTTGGATACATGGGTATACAAACAAGCTGGTAATTTAGTTACTGATCTTTACTGTAAACCAACAGACCGTAACACAATATTACACTATGAAAGTTTTCATCCTGAGCGAGTGTTTCAATCAATCCCTAAAAGCCAGTTTTTAAGGACAGCTATAAATGTAAAAGAACCAAGATTGCAGGAAATAAGAATGAAACAAATGGCTTAGAAATTTTGTAACAGAGGCTATCCTATATCTATCATTGAGAAATGTGAACAGACAGTTAAGGAAGAGAGAACAGGGATTAAAAAAGATAAAGTTAAAAACCAGCTTATTTTCACTTCAGAATATAATCAGTACAGTGAAGATATCTCCAGAATAATAAGAAAGCATTGGTATTTACTGGAGAGGACTAACCCTAATATCAAAGAATTTCAACAACTCCCCATCAGTTCTTATAAAAGGGTTAAAAATATAAGAGATTTTGTAGTGAAAGCAGATATAGGCAGCAATAAAAAAGACCCAGTTAATTTTCTGACAACAGCAAATAAAGGGTCATACCCCTGTCTACATTGTGCTCAATGCAACTCAATGATAAAGGGTAAAAATGCTGCGCAAATTAATGACACCAAAAAGAGAGAAATTAATGGCCTCTTTACTTGTGATACTAATTATGTTGTATATATCTTGAAATGCCCATATGGGCGGGGCTATGTAGGGGAGACAATTAACCCCATCAGGGACAGAATAAGTGCACACAAGTCCTCTATAAGATGCAAAGATATGACATTACCTGTCTCATCACACTTTATAACAGCAGGACATACTGTTAGCCAGTTAAGGTTTCAGGTCATAGACCATATCCCTAAACCAAGGAGAGGAGGCAATAGAGAGTTGCTGCTTAAAAAGAAAGAAGTATGGTGGATAAAAAATTTGAAAACATTGTATCCGAATGGATTAAACAAGGATTATAATCTACATTTGTTTTTATAACTGTTTTTAAATTCCTGTGTATAATAATTATGGATATGTGTTTATTTGTAATGGAATGTAAAGAAACATATATGTCATACCACACAATTATACATCTAAGTGTTGAGAGATATACATTTAAAACAATAAAGTTAAAAAATAAAGTTAAAAAGTTTAGCTAGAACCTTACCGGTTGGGGATACCAACATGAGCTAAGTTCAGGTAAAAAATTCTGTAATTAAGTAAGCCACACCCTATACACAGGTGTACATAAGGGAGATGTTTGTTCTTAATCTATAGCATGAGGAAGGGCCCAAGAGGCTCGAAACGTTGCTGTGTTTTTATCCTAATGTTACTTTAATAAAGAAGAAGTGTTTTAAAGAAAAGTGCTGTTGCCATTGTCTACTTTTGGAATTATATATGGGAGTATGGCAGGCCTCCCAGGCAAACGTGCACTGCAAAGGTAAACCTACCAGAAGCTATACCCAGTGAAGGGTTTTCCAAGAAAGTGCTGGACTTACTACTACATTTGGTTATATTTATACATATATATATATATATACACATGATTGTATATATATATATATATATATATATATATATATATATATATATATATATATATATAGGAATATCTATTTATAAATACATAGAACATAATCTGCTATGTGCAGAACATCGGAGTGTTTATTTACAGTAAATACATAGTTAAAACCTTTATTAAAAGTGAATAAATAAGCTTTATTATATTATATTCTACTTAACTGCAAAGCGCTCCAATGCACTTATATATATATATATATATTTATATGTGTACATGTGTTTTTATGTCTGTAAATACATATATACACATATGAATACATAAATACATATGTACACATATAGATACATATATATACATACATATACATCTTTAGACATAAAAATCTGTATTTATCTCAATGTTAAAGCCCTTTGCCTGCCTTTTTTTCTAACCCCTGAGACCTCATATCTTTGAGCCTTTATAACTTTTGTGCTCATTATTTTTTCTTGAATCATTTGTATTAGATGGTGTTATTATGAGTAACTATAGTTTGTAATGTATTTGTGATGTGTTTTGTGCAACTTTTCTGTTTCCCAAATCTGTTAACCAGAGCTCTTAAGTTGTGGTAATCATTCTGGCGTAAATTGCAATTGCACTCAAGTGATGGCGTTTACTTTCAACTTGTAATACCAGAGGTAAGCCTGACGAGCAATGTACCCTGCAATAAACCCCTTATCGCTCAGGTGCAAAAGTTTGCACTCCACTTGTAATCTGGCCCATAATAGACTAAAGTAGAGTGTAAATATAACTTTTATATGCAATGGGAAACAAAAATTTTATGACTCACTTTATTGCTATATTTGCTTTATTGCAGTGGTCTGGAACCAAACCCGCAATATATCCCTGTAAATATGTGTGTATATATATGAAGATTTGGATCATCAAGCACTCCACCTTTGAAACAAATGACCTGGGTGCAATCCAAAAAGGTGCGGAATATAGATCAATCTCATAAGTATGGGCACTCGCAGGATTTAGATACATAGGTCACCTCCTGTTACACATATTAACACATAAATATATATGTATATAAGCATTTACCTATATATTTACAGAGAACACATTCACCATAGAACGCAATGTAAAGGCACTTTTCATTGCCATTTTCTTTTTCTTACACCCCACACCCGCCAACTCTAACCCCTAAAAACTGCTTGGTGCAACTGGGGCACTTTTGGAAAATTAACCAGAGATTTGATCTCTGGTTAATTTTGGGAGCACTAATTGCAACCACCAGCTTGTGGTAGCAATAATCAGCCACTTGTAATGGCTGGTTATTTATCACACGCCTGTAAACGGGCGAATTTGCCCGTGTACAGGCACACAATAAATTAGAACTCCACTTGTAAGCTAGCACTCTGTATTTAGAAAAACAAAGCTAACAATCTTAAGGCTATTTGAAGTGTTTAAGATACAGAGCGTCTGTGAATAAAGAATTATTGATGCAGTATAACAGTATTATGTGTTTCTGTTCTTTCCAAAACTCAGTTCTCATTCAATATTGGAAACTAAAAATACTTGGAAGAGCGATTGGCCTCCAGTTCTCTAAACGTCAGATGCGGATTCCTGCGTGGAGCACCCCACAGAGAGAAATGTTTAAGATTCAACTTTTTCAATTGTATTTCTTTGAAACTAATTCTGGCCAAGACAGAGTAATTAAGATTCAATGACTCCATCAGCAACCATATACAATCCTGCAATTAGTTCTCTAATTAGGCACCTGATGCACAAAGGGGTGGAATTGGCGATACCTCTAGTCTCTAAGGCTTACAATGAAATGTAGACATAGTCCCTGATCTTAAATTCAAAGCCATCAAATCTTAACCATGGCGTAAGTGCATTATTTTTAATGGTCTCTTTCTCTCATATTGAAAATAAAGATTTAAATACTCCCTGATGTAATATATCCCACACATTTTTTTAAATCATCTGGGTTTAAAAGAACAGTTTGATTCTGACTTTGAGCCTTCACCTTAACACTGATTGGATAATATGGTTTATAAATATCTATATTTTGCATAAGCTGACAAGAATGAGTTTTGCAAGAAGCCCTTGACAGAAGAAGCAGTAGATTAATAACAAGGACGTAAACCAAAATAGAAAAGCCTTTGGGGGGGGGGGGGGGTCGAAGATGATTAAAGGGACAGTCTACACAACTTTTTTTATTGTTTTAAAAGATAGATAATCCCTTTATTACCCATTCCCCAGTTTTGCATAACCAAAACAGTTATAATAATATACTTTTAACCTCTGTGATTATCTTGTATCTAAGCCTCTGCAAACTGCCCCTTTATTTCAGTTCTTTTGACAGACTTGCAGTTTAGCCAATCAGTGCCTTCTCCCAGATAACTTAACGTGCACGAGCACAGTTTTATCTATATGAAATACGTGAACTAACACCCTCTAGTGGTGAAAAACTGTTAAAATGGATACTGAAAAGAGGTGGCCTTCAAGGTCTAAGAAATTAGCATATGAACCTCCTAGGTTAAGCTTTCAACTAAGAATACAAAAGGAACAAAGCAAAATTGGTGATAAAAGTAAATTGGAAAATTGTTTATAATTACATGCTCTATCTGAATCATGAAAGTTTATTTTGGCCTAGACTGTCCCTTTAACAATCTATTTTGTGTTAGTTTAGGGTTATAGTAGGTGTGGGGTCTTTTTAAAGGTAGGGTTTTGGGGGAAATTATGTAGATAAGCGTAGATGGGGAAAAGAAAATTATTATAAAGTTTATGCACTTTGAAATAGCTTTTACATCAATTTTTATTTCAACATTTTTGATAGTGTTTGTTTCATGTACATGTTTTTTTTTAGAGTTTGCTGTCATTTTAAATGAACTAACTATCTTGTGTATGAAAGAACACTATTTAAACAAGGATTTTTGTATAAAAAATATTAAATTGTGCTTACATTAAAGGGATATGATAGCCATTTTTTTGTGATTCAGACAGTTTTTATCAACTCCAGTCCTCAGGCCAGATATTCATTATATATTAACAAGAACACAGGTGAAAGAATCAGCTTATCAGTAACCATGGTTACTAACCTGCTCTCACCCTTCAGATGATTATTTCACCTGTGATCTAAGATATAATGAAAATCTGGGCTGTCTAGGGTCCTGAGGACCGGAGTTGAGAAGCACTGCTCTAGAAGAATATATATATATTAGTTTTCCCTTTAGCAGTTGGTAGTAAAGGCTTGACATCATCAGATTTTAAAAGACACAATTAAAAAAACAGACATCAGCTGCAAACACTCAGCAGAAAAACATAATGCTCAAAATATTAAAACCTCTATAAAGCTAAAGCAGATCATTTGGACTAAATGCCACCTTTCCCTACGTGTTTACTCCCTGTTACAGGATAAAACACAAAAAGAAAATATTTGCACCTGATGCACTCACATGTCACCCCCAAGATGCATGCGTCTCAGAATTTTTGTGGGGTTTCTGGGGGAGGAAGTTAAAGATGATTTGTGGGTATTGACCATGGGTGATTGATAGAGGTGTGGCTGGAAAGGTAGAGTTTTGAATTTCAGAATGGGCCATGGCGAAGCCTCAGTCTCTTATTTCACTCTGAAAACTGGGACATTTGTTTTGAAGAAGAAGCTGTGGGTGGAACGGAGGGATACAGTTCCAAAACTGTGACAATCCTGCAGTATGCAAGAAGGTTGAGAGTTCTACAGAAGGAACACTAGAAAATCACCCAATCAGTGACTGCATCAGGGGCTAGACCTAATATGTTATTTTAGTATACAGGATTTATATGCTGCCTAGTTGGGATACTGATCTATAAGACACCTACATTCTATAGATGCTGTCTAAAGGTGATGAGATCACATAAGTTATATCTCCTTACATTTCTGTACAGGATGGGAAAGAGCAAAATCACAAGTCTGCCCACTTTCCCACTCACAGTTTCTCCAGCAAGGGCAAATGTACTATTTTTTTATGGACTGCCCCTCCTCTGACCAGGAATGCCCAGAATTCACTGGCCCACCCAGAAGACGCTGACCCCAACTGCGATGCAATCACAGTCTGCCCCTCCTGTAGTTGGCACATCCACAAAAACTCTCACTTACCTGTCCTGGAACACCTGGAAAAACAAAGGATGCTGAGAGAACTAAGCAAATTAGATAATAGAAGGCAATTGGAAAGTTGTTTAAAATGATCACTTTACATTTCAGCCACTGAGCTACTATCCAAAGACAGGATCTGCACATTCACTTCCTTTTGGAATGAAAACAAGATAGCTTTAACTTAATCATTTTCATATATATATATACATATATATATATATATATATATATATATATATATATATATGCGAGTATGCGCGCTTGTTTGCGTGCGTTAAATAGTGCCCTTACAAATGCATTGTATGATTTGTTTTAGTGTAATAGTTTAAAGGGACATTTCAGTCAAAATTTAAATGCACATAGATGAATTACATTTTTAAATAGAAACATATTGGCAATATACATGTATTGGCAAAAATGCTTCTAGTAAAAGTTATCACTGTCTCTGCACGTGCATGTGAAGCATAGCTAGCTTTTCTCAGTGCACCAGCATTTTAAATACTGAAGCTGCTCAGAGCACCAGTGGGGCTTGTATCATGTCAGCAATTAACAACAGTCATTACCAGATGGTATAAGCACCTTAGGCTCTCTGAGCAAGTGCTGTGTTTAAAATGCTGGTGCACGATGCATACTTAAATACACTTTTGAAAATACATGTATATTAAAAAAATGCTGGTATTCAAAACTGAAATGCATCCATTTGGATTCCAATTTTGGCTGGATTGACAGTTTAATGTCCCTTTAAAAAGCCCTGTGCAAGTAGACATAAATTAATTTCCATAAAAGATATTGTTTAACCTCTTGACACCCAACAAGGGCTACAATGCCTTGTTCTGTTATAATCTGGCAGCCACTGGGTTAATCTAAATCTTAGTTATTACTTTCACTTAGTTTCTTGATAAGCAACCCCTGCCTAGACAGTGCAGATCCTTTATGAAAACAAGTGGAGGAAGGTTAATGTCCCATATTTAATTTTTCTCTGTGCAAGGCAAGTTATTTAAATTAGCGAAATTCATTTCCCTAGGCCAGGAAATATCTGACCACTGCTGTCACGGATGCTCAAAGCTCTGTATTTTACGGCACCTTCAACGTTCAGATTTTTGTCATTCTCAATACTTTCTACTTAATTAAATGAACTTTGGATTTTTCTTTCACTAAATCCACTGAAGTCTCCATAGAAACAAATATTCAAAATGATCTAATTTGACAACCTTGTTTGATTTGCGCACCCCTAATCAGAACTCGATGTTCCTTCATTATGTGAAGCTACCTTCCTTGCCATGCTTTTCTCTAGAGATGAAGGACTCTGTACATTGTGTGTGTTCTGTACTTACCTTCTATTGTTGCTCTCTTGGGAAGGATAGTAATGGTTCCCATAGCCACATCCTCATACTGACTTATAGGGCCAAGCTTGGTACCCCAACTGTCCGACCCCACCCATAAGAAGTGACCAATCTGACCCGCTCTCTTCACTGCAGCCAAAACCTGTCTGGGAAGATAAAAAACCTTCATGTAACAAATTAAAGAGACATTAAACACAATAATGATTTCTCTTTTATTGTGTTAGCTTTTTCCTGTAACATACTACAACGTGGCTGCTTGGTCAGTGTTCAAGGTTATGTATATCACTGCCTAATTGGCTTTTCAAATGGTATGCCCTTGGACTGCAAAATAATGTAAATTGTGCAAAAGAAATAACATTTTTTAATGCTTTTAACACGTATTTTTGTATGCAGACCTTCTGTAAACTGACATATACTATGCATGTATGAAACCAGGACCTCTGGCGTGTAGAGGCAGCAACCCAAAGATAAGGTGCATAGTAAACTGGGCACTCACTGGGCCGGGAAAGCACAGCTCATTCAATGGCAGTTAAGGAATAGACAGCATGTTATCAATATATGCACAGCTAGAAACAAACTCTACACAACCATATTCACTGACGTTCAAAAGTTTTGGGTCACTTAGACATTTCCTTCATTTCCATAAAAATATACATGAAATTAGTTTGAATAGGAGAAATAGTCATTGACAAGGTTAAAAATAATTAATTTTATGTTAAATATTAATTATGTCCTTTAAACTTTGCTTTTGTCAAAGAATTCTCCATGTGCAGCAATTACAGCCTTGCAGCAACCTTTGGCATCTAGTTGTCAGTTTGTTGAGGTAATCTGAATATATTTAACCCCATGCTTCCTGAAGCACCTCCCACAAGTGGGATTGGCTTGATGGGCACTTCTTATGTACCATACGGTCAAACTGCTCCCAGAACAGCTCCATAGGGTTGAGATTTGGTGACTGAGTTGAACACTCCATAAAATAGAATTAATACCAGCTGACTGCTTCTTCCCTAAATCGTTATTGCATAGTTTGGAGCTGTGTCATTGTCCTGTTGTAGGAGGAAATTGACTCCAATCAAGCGCTGTCCACAGGGTATGCAATGGAGTTGCAAAATTAATTGATAGCCTTCCTTCTTCAAGGTCCATTTTATCCTGTATAAATCTCCCACTTTACCAGCACCAAAGCACCCCAGACCATCACATTGCCTTCACCATGCTTGACAGATAGCGTCAAGCACTCAGCCAGCATCTTTTCATTTAGTCTGCATTTCACAAATGTTCTTCTTTGTGATCTGTTCACCTCACATTTATATTTGTCTGTCCATAATATTTTTTTCCAATCTTCCTCTGTCCATTGTGTCTGTGTTATTTTGCCAATATTAATATTTTCTTTTTATTAGCCAGTCTGAGATATTAATTTTTCTTAGCAACTCTGCCTAGAAAGTCAGCATCCCGGAGTTGCCTCTTTACTGTTGACATTGAGACTGGTGTTTTGTGGGTACTATTTAATGAAGCTGACAGTTGAGGAATTGTGAGGCTCTAATCTATTTGTCCTCTTGCTCAGTTGTGCACTGGGGCTTTCCACACCTCTTTCTATTCTGGTTAGAGCCAGGGCTGGATTGGGTCACCGGAATACCGGGAAAAATACCAGTGTGCCAGGCTGGCAGCTGCACAGTCAGACTCAGAGTGTGTGGACTATCTGGAGAGCTGAGCAACAATTACAGGGCACAGGCATCGCCATCGCTGCAACACAGTCAGGGAGCAGAGAGCAGTGGCCGAGTTTGAGCACTGCAGGTTAGGGAGCAGAGCGGCCGGTGGCTGCTTTTTGAGCACAAAGAGGGGGCAGAGTGGCAGTCTCAGGAAGCTGCCCAGTTGCCCAGCCAGCATAAGATGTGCGGTGGTGCTGCAGCCACTCCCGGACCCGCTCCAATAGAGGCATCATGATCTTTGCATGATTGGATCATCAGGGCCAGACACTGCAGCCAATAGTAGTGTTATTGGGGGGAGGACACGTGACAACGCACAGTCACACGCGCGCCGACATCTAGGTCAGGAGGGAGCCACATTGGTCAGCACCACTGCACTGTCTGCAGTCACATCACATAGGGACTGGGAGCAGTCTAGCAGTCGCAGACCAGTGTGTGCACAGTGCACTAACAACTTAGAAAAACTTAGAAAATAAAGGTAGGTTAATTAAGGTTTTAAAAATAATGAAATGCTGGCACTGGTAGCTGCCTGGAAGTGTGTGACAGAAAAGCCTTTGAGAGTGAGACATTTGTACTTCTAGACTCAGACAGTTAATAAGCCACTAAATAACAGCAGCTAAAAGTGTCCCTCCCTTTGATCATCAGATGTATATATATAGAGGGGAGAAAAGAAGGAGGCGCCACAATAGTGTGAGATCGTAGGTGAATAGGACCCCCACAAAACGATACAAGATCACTTACTAGATTCTGAGCACTTGAGAAGTGCCACAGGTGCAGGCTGAACTATTCACAAGCTGTCCAGCGAGCTTATCCTCACGATCTACTCCGATCCAATGGCCACAGTGAAGATTTCGTTTAACCCCACATGTATTTGTGGTCGGAAAGATGCCCAATAATGGTACGAGTATCCTACTCGGGGCAAAAATACAGCTAATAATAATAAGTCAAAAGCTGATAGCTGGTAAATAGTTAAAAATAGCTCTTCAAAGCAAAGATAAAAACAAGCGTGATGACAGATAGGTTAAAATATAACATATAAGTTTATTAAAACCTAATACACTACGCGTTTCCCGGTCACAACAACCGTTTCATCAGGTGTATAGAACTAACAGTCATCACACTATTTAAAACAAATCTCGGCGTTCACCAGTTTACAATGCGCATGCCCATAAAAGCTGTTGACCAATGAGATGAAAAACTGAGCCGGCAAGCATTTTGATTGGACCTAACAATGGGCGTGTGGTACCAGCCCCTGTTGCGTGAATAACCTGTCACTCAAATGGCGACATTGAAGGCTCGCTACGATATCTATCTAAAAACACGGCTGCGAGCTTTAAATACACACCGTGATTGTAAAAAAATAAATAAATATATATACACTACTGGACTGTAACTTAGATGTACATCATGGGCAGTGGTCCCCATTATAACCCCATAAAGGGCGCTACAGTTTCCTATATTGGAATAGTAAATTATTAAGAGATCAGTTTTATCATCACCATATATGTCATTGATGATTTATTAGGAGCATGAACTGCTTGGTGAGTGCTAATGGATGCTTATGGGCAAAAATCTAAAACTATATCTATTGGTAAATTAATGTCGGGAGATATATCATAACACCCCACAGGATACTATATTCCTATGTGATAAAATATATCACTCAAGGAATACACAATAATGCTAATATGAAATAAATATATATATAAGCAAATATATAAAACAAATATAGGGATAATGCCAACTCAGGGATCATCTAATAAGTCACAACTCCATATATTTGAGTAATGCACTAAGACTTGTAAATTCATAAAAAAACACAATAAGTATGTAGTAATAAAAATATATAAATACCATATATCTACATAACAAACAATTGTCAAAAGAATAAAAACCAATTATAAAAAAGTAACTAAATATAATTCAAAATGTTTCAATTAAAAGCTGCCATGTCAATGTTTTCATTTAGACCATGGGGTTTCAAAGTTTTTAGTTTCCATATCCAATAGGTCTCTCTTTGTCGCAAGTGTATAAACCTATTTCTACCCCATTTAGGAGCTACATGTTCTATAGGGAGAATATTAAATATATCGATTTCTCCTGGATGGCATATGCCTTTATGGCGAGGAACACTATGATTTACCAATTCTTTCTTTACATTTCTCGTGTGTTCACCCCATCTCTTTTTGATGGGTCTTGAGGTTCTCCCAACATACTGAACCCCACATTTGCATTGTAACAAATACACCACAAATGTTGAATCACACGTGAAGTGTGAAGAAACACTAAATTTTTCATTGGTGACTGAGGACTTAAATTCATTAACACTCCCCATCGTATAGCTGCAAAGGCCACAATTATTTTTCCCACATTTAAAAAAACCTATCTTGGTGTTCAAAAAAGAATTGGTATTAGATTTAGAACTAGTTACCAACCTATTTGTGCGCTTTTTCATTAGAATCTTACTTGGTGCCAACTTATTTTTAAGTGTTTGTGCTCTTCTAAAGGTGCATATAGGGGTATCATCCAAAATTTGTTTCAAAACTGGATCGTTTTTTAAAATGAACCAGTATTTTTGTAAGATATTTTTGATTAAATGATGGTTATTATTATACCTAGTAATGAATCGAGGATGATTGCTATTTTTGGAATTATAAAGTAACCTTTCCTCTTCCAAATTCCCTGTTTTTACATATTTGTCTTTTTTCTCAGAATTGAACAAATCTGATCTTACTTTATTCCTAGCTTTTAGATAGCCTAATTCTATAAGTTTTGGTGGATATTCTCTTGCAAGAAACCTCTCTTTTAATATTTTTGATTGTTCATCAAACACAGACATTTCAGTACAATTTCTGCGTATTCTGCAGAATTGATTGAATGGAATATTTTCTTTCCACGGTTTGTAGTGATTACTTTTAAAATTCAAATAACTGTTCGTATCCACATTTTTGAAAAATGTCTTAGTTAAGATAGACCCTTTTGGATCCCAATATAGTGTAAGATCCAAAAATTCAATTTGTTCCTTTGAAATATTAGATGTAAATGTTAAACCCATATTGTTGGTGTTGAGGGATGTTACAAATTCCTCCGCCTTCAATACTGTTCCATCCCATATAAAGAGCAAATCATCAATAAAGCGGCCATAGAAGACCAGGTTCGCCCTCGCCGGGGAATTATAGATATACTCCTCTTCAAAGGACCCCATAAACAAATTAGCAAAGCTGGGGGCGAACCTGGTCCCCATGGCCGTACCCTTTATTTGTAGGAAAAACTGCTCCTGAAACACAAAATAATTGTGCTTAAGCACAAAAGAGATGGCATCCAAAAGAAAAAATTTCTGCTGTTCAGGTAAATAAATATCTCTAGATAAAAATTTATCAATAGAGTTAATACCTAACTCGTGTGCTATATTTGAATAGAGAGCTGACACATCACATGTCATCCAAACTAAATTTTTTACATCTAGGTTTTTTAATTTCGATAGTTTGCTAATTAAATCCGGTGTATCTTTTATATAGGATGGTAAACACTTTACTTCCTTTTTCAAAAAGGAGTCAATGTATTCGGATAGATTACACGTCAGGTTCCCGATCCCCGATATAATCGGGCGACCGGGAGGATTATCCTTACACTTATGAATCTTAGGGAGGTGATAATAGTATGCAAGACTAGGGGTACCAGGGTTTAAAAATTATTTTTCTTTTTTGGTGAGGATCCCTTTGTAGTATCCATCATCTATAAGTTTAACCAAACCAATCATATATTTCTTAGTAGGGTTAAAAGTCAATCTCTTATAGTACTCAGGATTACATAGGATCCGATTTGCTTCCCCTAGATAGTCACCCCAGTCCTGCAATACTATTCCACCTCCCTTGTCGGCTTGTCTGATCACTAGAGACTGATCTTTAGCTAGCTTAGATAAGGCTCTAATTTCATAGATATTCAAATTTGAGGCCTTATTTCTATTCCTATTCATGTTATTCATAGAACTAAACTCTTCCAGAACCAAGTCTTGAAAGAGTTGGATATTATGATTGGTGATGGGAGGATTAAAACTGGATTTCAACATTAAATTAGAATGAACAAAATCATCAAACAGAGAATCACATAGATCTTCTGGTTCATAATAGATAATATCTGTATGCGGTCTTTCAGACATATCATTAGTAATAATAGGTATCCGCTTATCTTGTTTTAATTTTTTATCACAGAAGTATCGTTGTAACGATAACTTCCTGATAAATTTATTCAGATCAACAAATAATTCAAATATGTTGTGTTCATCTGAAGGACAAAAAGATAGCCCTCTATTTAGGACACATATCTCTTCATTTGTCAACACATGGCTAGAAAGATTGAATATACCATCTTTCATCCTTCTAAGTTTCTCCTTTTTGGAAGATTTTGCTCTCCCTCTGCTGCCACGTTTGCATATGTTCTTTTTCTTGGTGGCGGAGTATAGAAACCTTCTTTTACATAGTTTGTTTCCATTTGTTTTAATCTGATAGGTATTTGTCTTTGATGTTGTCTGTAAAAATCTTGTTTCTTGTCTAATTGAAAACCCTGTGGTCTTTCTATTTTGTGTTCAGGTTCTGTATTACAGTATGTTGAACTAGATGGTTTAGAATGGTGACCCTTGTTATGATAATAACTCGTGTTACCATTATAGTAGGAATGACTCGTATTACCGTAATCCCTGTCTTGTTCTCTTCTATACCAATCATTATCCTCTTTTCTGTAATCTATAGAATTGTTCCTCTCTTTATATTGTTCTTGGGGAAAAAATCTCTGTTTGTTTTTCCAAGTGGAATTATACTGTCTGGGAGAGTTATATCCCCTATTAAAATCCTTATTATTATTAAAATTATTATTATTATGATACCCATATTCGCCATTTTTATAATTCAAATTTTTCCTTTTATCCTTTGGTTTCTTGTATTCTACTCTAGTCCAATCATCTTTTTTAGAAAGATTCTCTGTATTAGGGTTCTCCTCTAAAACTAAACCTTCTTCCATAGCAGTTTCAGAAGGATTTTTATTTATATAAATACATCCTTCTAAATAGTCTTTTTCGTCTCTGGCTAGTTTCTTAGATTTAATCTTAATTAATTTCTTTTGATATTTATCTGTTCTCTCTAAAATTTCTTTATTTTTATTTTCATATTCAGAATGTTGTTGATATTTAAGAAGAGCTGCTTGAAGTTCTTCTATTAAAGATTCAGTATTATTCAACAACATTTCTCTGTGTTCAATCAATAGATCAATTAATTTGAAAGAACACTCAGATAATAGATTTTGCCATTTAGATGTTAATTCAGCATTATTTGTGAATGAACATAATTTAGATAATCTAAGACCTCTGGGTATATGCCCCTTTAATTTGTATTTTTTTAAAGTATCAATATCCCACCAGTGTCTGTGCTCTTGTTTAAGTGCATCCTCTAACTTAATAAATAGTTGTGTCATTGAAAGATTACTATTATCTGTGGATGTGGATGTCTCGATAAAATTGTCACATGTGCTAAGAGTCAAACGACTCTGATTGCGGATTTCCTTACTTTGCATTTTGCAAAATTTCGAAAAATATATATTTATAATTAATAAATAATAAAGTCGCTCTTCACCAAAGCCCAATAGTGAAAACAAAAAGTGATATAAAAAAATGAAGGCGCCTAGATATGCACACAAATAAAGTGTACAAAAATGTACATGTGAACATGTGATGTATATCTCAAAGTTTTCAATGCCCTCTTCAACAAAGGACAAGGATTAGAGATGTGTGTAATATATATTCACAACTGTATTCTTAATGTGATGGATAGCTACATATAAAAAAGTACATGTGTGTGTACAAAAAATATATAGAAATCAATATATATATGTGGATTTGGATAAACCTAAAATACAGTGCCTAAAAAGTGATACTCATGTGTCTTCCAAATCAAGAATAAAGATATCGAAAACAACCTCCAGCAACTATGTTGCTGAGATAAAATAACTATCAATGCGAGAGAAGTACCAAACGCACAATAGTGACAAACAATATTAGAGACACATATTAGTGGAGGTATTGCATAAAAATACCGGATACATACAATAGGTGCCCAAATACTAATAGGGTGTACATATAGTTCTTATCCAAAGTTCATGTAGTGGAGATTATTTCCTCCGGATGTTCACTCAGATAGCGGGTATGCGGCAGCAAATACTCCTTCCAAAGCTGATGGCACCAGCGACGATCTGCAGATAGAGGGGAGAAAAGAAGGAGGCGCCACAATAGTGTGAGATCGTAGGTGAATAGGACCCCCACAAAACGATACAAGATCACTTACTAGATTCTGAGCACTTGAGAAGTGCCACAGGTGCAGGCTGAACTATTCACAAGCTGTCCAGCGAGCTTATCCTCACGATCTACTCCGATCCAATGGCCACAGTGAAGATTTCGTTTAACCCCACATGTATTTGTGGTCAGAAAGATGCCCAATAATGGTACGAGTATCCTACTCGGGGCAAAAATACAGCTAATAATAATAAGTCAAAAGCTGATAGCTGGTAAATAGTTAAAAATAGCTCTTCAAAGCAAAGATAAAAACAAGCGTGATGACAGATAGGTTAAAATATAACATATAAGTTTATTAAAACCTAATACACTACGCGTTTCCCGGTCACAACAACCGTTTCATCAGGTGTATAGAACTAACAGTCATCACACTATTTAAAACAAATCTCGGCGTTCACCAGTTTACAATGCGCATGCCCATAAAAGCTGTTGACCAATGAGATGAAAAACTGAGCCGGCAAGCATTTTGATTGGACCTAACAATGGGCGTGTGGTACCAGCCCCTGTTGCGTGAATAACCTGTCACTCAAATGGCGACATTGAAGGCTCGCTACGATATCTATCTAAAAACACGGCTGCGAGCTTTAAATACACACCGTGATTGTAAAAAAATAAATAAATATATATACACTACTGGACTGTAACTTAGATGTACATCATGGGCAGTGGTCCCCATTATAACCCCATAAAGGGCGCTACAGTTTCCTATATTGGAATAGTAAATTATTAAGAGATCAGTTTTATCATCACCATATATGTCATTGATGATTTATTAGGAGCATGAACTGCTTGGTGAGTGCTAATGGATGCTTATGGGCAAAAATCTAAAACTATATCTATTGGTAAATTATGGAGTTGTGACTTATTAGATGATCCCTGAGTTGGCATTATCCCTATATTTGTTTTATATATTTGCTTATATATATATTTATTTCATATTAGCATTATTGTGTATTCCTTGAGTGATATATTTTATCACATAGGAATATAATATCCTGTGGGGTGTTATGATATATCTCCCGACATTAATTTACCAATAGATATAGTTTTAGATTTTTGCCCATAAGCATCCATTAGCACTCACCAAGCAGTTCATGCTCCTAATAAATCATCAATGACATATATGGTGATGATAAAACTGATCTCTTAATAATTTACTATTCCAATATAGGAAACTGTAGCGCCCTTTATGGGGTTATAATGGGGACCACTGCCCATGATGTACATCTAAGTTACAGTCCAGTAGTGTATATATATTTATTTATTTTTTTACAATCACGGTGTGTATTTAAAGCTCGCAGCCGTGTTTTTAGATAGATATCGTAGCGAGCCTTCAATGTCGCCATTTGAGTGACAGGTTATTCACGCAACAGGGGCTGGTACCACACGCCCATTGTTAGGTCCAATCAAAATGCTTGCCGGCTCAGTTTTTCATCTCATTGGTCAACAGCTTTTATGGGCATGCGCATTGTAAACTGGTGAACGCCGAGATTTGTTTTAAATAGTGTGATGACTGTTAGTTCTATACACCTGATGAAACGGTTGTTGTGACCGGGAAACGCGTAGTGTATTAGGTTTTAATAAACTTATATGTTATATTTTAACCTATCTGTCATCACGCTTGTTTTTATCTTTGCTTTGAAGAGCTATTTTTAACTATTTACCAGCTATCAGCTTTTGACTTATTATTATTAGCTGTATTTTTGCCCCGAGTAGGATACTCGTACCATTATTGGGCATCTTTCCGACCACAAATACATGTGGGGTTAAACGAAATCTTCACTGTGGCCATTGGATCGGAGTAGATCGTGAGGATAAGCTCGCTGGACAGCTTGTGAATAGTTCAGCCTGCACCTGTGGCACTTCTCAAGTGCTCAGAATCTAGTAAGTGATCTTGTATCGTTTTGTGGGGGTCCTATTCACCTACGATCTCACACTATTGTGGCGCCTCCTTCTTTTCTCCCCTCTATCTGCAGATCGTCGCTGGTGCCATCAGCTTTGGAAGGAGTATTTGCTGCCGCATACCCGCTATCTGAGTGAACATCCGGAGGAAATAATCTCCACTACATGTACTTTGGATAAGAACTATATGTACACCCTATTAGTATTTGGGCACCTATTGTATGTATCCGGTATTTTTATGCAATACCTCCACTAATATGTGTCTCTAATATTGTTTGTCACTATTGTGCGTTTGGTACTTCTCTCGCATTGATAGTTATTTTATCTCAGCAACATAGTTGCTGGAGGTTGTTTTCGATATCTTTATTCTTGATTTGGAAGACACATGAGTATCACTTTTTAGGCACTGTATTTTAGGTTTATCCAAATCCACATATATATATTGATTTCTATATATTTTTTGTACACACACATGTACTTTTTTATATGTAGCTATCCGTCACATTAAGAATACAGTTGTGAATATATATTACACACATCTCTAATCCTTGTCCTTTGTTGAAGAGGGCATTGAAAACTTTGAGATATACATCACATGTTCACATGTACATTTTTGTACACTTTATTTGTGTGCATATCTAGGCGCCTTCATTTTTTTATATCACTTTTTGTTTTCACTATTGGGCTTTGGTGAAGAGCGACTTTATTATTTATTAATTATAAATATATATTTTTCGAAATTTTGCAAAATGCAAAGTAAGGAAATCCGCAATCAGAGTCGTTTGACTCTTAGCACATGTGACAATTTTATCGAGACATCCACATCCACAGATAATAGTAATCTTTCAATGACACAACTATTTATTAAGTTAGAGGATGCACTTAAACAAGAGCACAGACACTGGTGGGATATTGATACTTTAAAAAAATACAAATTAAAGGGGCATATACCCAGAGGTCTTAGATTATCTAAATTATGTTCATTCACAAATAATGCTGAATTAACATCTAAATGGCAAAATCTATTATCTGAGTGTTCTTTCAAATTAATTGATCTATTGATTGAACACAGAGAAATGTTGTTGAATAATACTGAATCTTTAATAGAAGAACTTCAAGCAGCTCTTCTTAAATATCAACAACATTCTGAATATGAAAATAAAAATAATGAAATTTTAGAGAGAACAGATAAATATCAAAAGAAATTAATTAAGATTAAATCTAAGAAACTAGCCAGAGACGAAAAAGACTATTTAGAAGGATGTATTTATATAAATAAAAATCCTTCTGAAACTGCTATGGAAGAAGGTTTAGTTTTAGAGGAGAACCCTAATACAGAGAATCTTTCTAAAAAAGATGATTGGACTAGAGTAGAATACAAGAAACCAAAGGATAAAAGGAAAAATTTGAATTATAAAAATGGCGAATATGGGTATCATAATAATAATAATTTTAATAATAATAAGGATTTTAATAGGGGATATAACTCTCCCAGACAGTATAATTCCACTTGGAAAAACAAACAGAGATTTTTTCCCCAAGAACAATATAAAGAGAGGAACAATTCTATAGATTACAGAAAAGAGGATAATGATTGGTATAGAAGAGAACAAGACAGGGATTACGGTAATACGAGTCATTCCTACTATAATGGTAACACGAGTTATTATCATAACAAGGGTCACCATTCTAAACCATCTAGTTCAACATACTGTAATACAGAACCTGAACACAAAATAGAAAGACCACAGGGTTTTCAATTAGACAAGAAACAAGATTTTTACAGACAACATCAAAGACAAATACCTATCAGATTAAAACAAATGGAAACAAACTATGTAAAAGAAGGTTTCTATACTCCGCCACCAAGAAAAAGAACATATGCAAACGTGGCAGCAGAGGGAGAGCAAAATCTTCCAAAAAGGAGAAACTTAGAAGGATGAAAGATGGTATATTCAATCTTTCTAGCCATGTGTTGACAAATGAAGAGATATGTGTCCTAAATAGAGGGCTATCTTTTTGTCCTTCAGATGAACACAACATATTTGAATTATTTGTTGATCTGAATAAATTTATCAGGAAGTTATCGTTACAACGATACTTCTGTGATAAAAAATTAAAACAAGATAAGCGGATACCTATTATTACTAATGATATGTCTGAAAGACCGCATACAGATATTATCTATTATGAACCAGAAGATCTATGTGATTCTCTGTTTGATGATTTTGTTCATTCTAATTTAATGTTGAAATCCAGTTTTAATCCTCCCATCACCAATCATAATATCCAACTCTTTCAAGACTTGGTTCTGGAAGAGTTTAGTTCTATGAATAACATGAATAGGAATAGAAATAAGGCCTCAAATTTGAATATCTATGAAATTAGAGCCTTATCTAAGCTAGCTAAAGATCAGTCTCTAGTGATCAGACAAGCCGACAAGGGAGGTGGAATAGTATTGCAGGACTGGGGTGACTATCTAGGGGAAGCAAATCGGATCCTATGTAATCCTGAGTACTATAAGAGATTGACTTTTAACCCTACTAAGAAATATATGATTGGTTTGGTTAAACTTATAGATGATGGATACTACAAAGGGATCCTCACCAAAAAAGAAAAATAATTTTTAAACCCTGGTACCCCTAGTCTTGCATACTATTATCACCTCCCTAAGATTCATAAGTGTAAGGATAATCCTCCCGGTCGCCCGATTATATCGGGGATCGGGAACCTGACGTGTAATCTATCCGAATACATTGACTCCTTTTTGAAAAAGGAAGTAAAGTGTTTACCATCCTATATAAAAGATACACCGGATTTAATTAGCAAACTATCGAAATTAAAAAACCTAGATGTAAAAAATTTAGTTTGGATGACATGTGATGTGTCAGCTCTCTATTCAAATATAGCACACAAGTTAGGTATTAACTCTATTGATAAATTTTTATCTAGAGATATTTATTTACCTGAACAGCAGAAATTTTTTCTTTTGGATGCCATCTCTTTTGTGCTTAAGCACAATTATTTTGTGTTTCAGGAGCAGTTTTTCCTACAAATAAAGGGTACGGCCATGGGGACCAGGTTCGCCCCCAGCTTTGCTAATTTGTTTATGGGGTCCTTTGAAGAGGAGTATATCTATAATTCCCCGGCGAGGGCGAACCTGGTCTTCTATGGCCGCTTTATTGATGATTTGCTCTTTATATGGGATGGAACAGTATTGAAGGCAGAGGAATTTGTAACATCCCTCAACACCAACAATATGGGTTTAACATTTACATCTAATATTTCAAAGGAACAAATTGAATTTTTGGATCTTACACTATATTGGGATCCAAAAGGGTCTATCTTAACTAAGACATTTTTCAAAAATGTGGATACGAACAGTTATTTGAATTTTAAAAGTAATCACTACAAACCGTGGAAAGAAAATATTCCATTCAATCAATTCTGCAGAATACGCAGAAATTGTACTGAAATGTCTGTGTTTGATGAACAATCAAAAATATTAAAAGAGAGGTTTCTTGCAAGAGAATATCCACCAAAACTTATAGAATTAGGCTATCTAAAAGCTAGGAATAAAGTAAGATCAGATTTGTTCAATTCTGAGAAAAAAGACAAATATGTAAAAACAGGGAATTTGGAAGAGGAAAGGTTACTTTATAATTCCAAAAATAGCAATCATCCTCGATTCATTACTAGGTATAATAATAACCATCATTTAATCAAAAATATCTTACAAAAATACTGGTTCATTTTAAAAAACGATCCAGTTTTGAAACAAATTTTGGATGATACCCCTATATGCACCTTTAGAAGAGCACAAACACTTAAAAATAAGTTGGCACCAAGTAAGATTCTAATGAAAAAGCGCACAAATAGGTTGGTAACTAGTTCTAAATCTAATACCAATTCTTTTTTGAACACCAAGATAGGTTTTTTTAAATGTGGGAAAAATAATTGTGGCCTTTGCAGCTATACGATGGGGAGTGTTAATGAATTTAAGTCCTCAGTCACCAATGAAAAATTTAGTGTTTCTTCACACTTCACGTGTGATTCAACATTTGTGGTGTATTTGTTACAATGCAAATGTGGGGTTCAGTATGTTGGGAGAACCTCAAGACCCATCAAAAAGAGATGGGGTGAACACACGAGAAATGTAAAGAAAGAATTGGTAAATCATAGTGTTCCTCGCCATAAAGGCATATGCCATCCAGGAGAAATCGATATATTTAATATTCTCCCTATAGAACATGTAGCTCCTAAATGGGGTAGAAATAGGTTTATACACTTGCGACAAAGAGAGACCTATTGGATATGGAAACTAAAAACTTTGAAACCCCATGGTCTAAATGAAAACATTGACATGGCAGCTTTTAATTGAAACATTTTGAATTATATTTAGTTACTTTTTTATAATTGGTTTTTATTCTTTTGACAATTGTTTGTTATGTAGATATATGGTATTTATATATTTTTATTACTACATACTTATTGTGTTTTTTTATGAATTTACAAGTCTTAGTGCATTACTCAAATATATGGAGTTGTGACTTATTAGATGATCCCTGAGTTGGCATTATCCCTATATTTGTTTTATATATTTGCTTATATATATATTTATTTCATATTAGCATTATTGTGTATTCCTTGAGTGATATATTTTATCACATAGGAATATAATATCCTGTGGGGTGTTATGATATATCTCCCGACATTAATTTACCAATAGATATAGTTTTAGATTTTTGCCCATAAGCATCCATTAGCACTCACCAAGCAGTTCATGCTCCTAATAAATCATCAATGACATATATGGTGATGATAAAACTGATCTCTTAATAATTTACTATTCCAATATAGGAAACTGTAGCGCCCTTTATGGGGTTATAATGGGGACCACTGCCCATGATGTACATCTAAGTTACAGTCCAGTAGTGTATATATATTTATTTATTTTTTTACAATCACGGTGTGTATTTAAAGCTCGCAGCCGTGTTTTTAGATAGATATCGTAGCGAGCCTTCAATGTCGCCATTTGAGTGACAGGTTATTCACGCAACAGGGGCTGGTACCACACGCCCATTGTTAGGTCCAATCAAAATGCTTGCCGGCTCAGTTTTTCATCTCATTGGTCAACAGCTTTTATGGGCATGCGCATTGTAAACTGGTGAACGCCGAGATTTGTTTTAAATAGTGTGATGACTGTTAGTTCTATACACCTGATGAAACGGTTGTTGTGACCGGGAAACGCGTAGTGTATTAGGTTTTAATAAACTTATATGTTATATTTTAACCTATCTGTCATCACGCTTGTTTTTATCTTTGCTTTGAAGAGCTATTTTTAACTATTTACCAGCTATCAGCTTTTGACTTATTATTATTAGCTGTATTTTTGCCCCGAGTAGGATACTCGTACCATTATTGGGCATCTTTCCGACCACAAATACATGTGGGGTTAAACGAAATCTTCACTGTGGCCATTGGATCGGAGTAGATCGTGAGGATAAGCTCGCTGGACAGCTTGTGAATAGTTCAGCCTGCACCTGTGGCACTTCTCAAGTGCTCAGAATCTAGTAAGTGATCTTGTATCGTTTTGTGGGGGTCCTATTCACCTACGATCTCACACTATTGTGGCGCCTCCTTCTTTTCTCCCCTCTATCTGCAGATCGTCGCTGGTGCCATCAGCTTTGGAAGGAGTATTTGCTGCCGCATACCCGCT